>NC_016485.2:874118-950005 GCF_000227115.2 Naumovozyma dairenensis CBS 421
CTAGCCTATTCATAATAGCTAACCCTTCTTCATTTTCAGTAACACCTTCTACCAAGATTAAATCAACTTTATCATCTTCATCTACTTCTCTTAATCTTGCAAATAGATTAGCTTGAATTTCCTCTCCAGTTTGACCCAATGATTTAATTACAATTGTATGTTCCTTTGAATTTGTGTTTATTTGTGATAGATCATCTAAGCTCAATCCATTCAAATGATAACTTGTCAAAATTGCCAACTTGTTAAATGTTTGCATCTTAATAAAATCAATCAAACGAGCAAGATATTCATTAGTACTAGAAGGAATCAACAAGACCACCTTAGCATTTGGAGAATAATGTTTATATTTCATCCCAGGAGTTCTAACCACTTCATTACTTTTAACATTCAATTTACTTTCCACTTTACAATTATCCCATTGCCCATTACCTAATTTCAAGATCTTCTCCATGGTTAACCCACCTGGTCTTAATAACATTGGTGGGTTTGATAATCCATCTAATACTGTGGATTCGACACCGATGTTACATGGACCACCGTCTAAGATTAATGGGATCTTACCCTTTAAATCGTGGAATACATGGGATGCTAATGTGGGTGATGGTTTCGTTGATGTATTAGCCGAGGGAGCAGCGATCGGAGTATCACTCAATGCGATTAAAGCTCTTGCAATTGGATTTGATGGGATTCTTACTGCGAAAGTTGATTGGAAATTTGTTGTTCTTTCTGATAAAGATCCGTGAGTATTTTCTGTGGATAAAAGGATAGTCAATGGACCAGGCCAAAGTTTTGATATTAATGGGTGATATATTTTCGGTATATTTTCCAATGGGTCCGATGGAGAATTGTCGTTAAATATTTTTCTATTTAATTGATTTATCGATGAGATGTGAGTGATTAATGGATTATCACTGGGCCTATTTTTAGCTTTATAAATATTCAGAACTGATTGATCATTTAATGCAGATCCACCAAGTCCATAAACAGTTTCCGTGGGGAAGGCAACTGTTTCATTTGTGTCCCTTATAATTTGAGCAGCTTCCAATAGTGCATTTTTCGATTGAATATCGGTTATTGTAGGGAGACTACCGTCAATATGAGAATTCGTCGAGAATATGATCGAAGATGCGTCTACTTTAAGTATCTTTGTTTGTAATGTCTGTATTGAAGATGATGAAGTCATTGAGTATAATGCTCTGCGTAGTTTATGAACAATAAGTTTCGATATATTCATTTGCTAAATTAGTTTCAAGAAGTAGAGAAAAGAAATAAGTTAAAAATAAGAAGTAATACAAGTTTTCAATTACATACAAATATAGATTAAATGTTAAAATAAAATAGCAACAGAGCCGCACGAAAAAGGGAAGAACTAAATACAACTAACTAGATACTTCAAGATTCAATCAAAAAATAAGGTGTAATCAAAAACTGACCTGCATATTTAGTTACTATGTCAGATTATTAAATCATTAATTGTTCAAAAAACAAGAAAAAGAAGAAGCTCATCGCCAAATTTTTCAAAACAAAAATTTTTACAAAAAAAAAAAAAGTTAGGGTGTCAGGGGTTACCCGGTTGGTGTCACAAAAATAAACCCATGTATTTCTAGATTGTTTTCTATGTAGTAAGTAGTAAAAATTGATATGAAATGTAGAAAGGAAATGGATTAGAAGAAAAGACGTCTAGTCTTTGCTTCTCTTTAAATAAAGAAATTTTTTCGAGGAGAGAAGTGGGTGTTAGAATAGAGCTACAGTGCTTTCAATGTGTCACTGTTTGCTTGTTTGACCTGACCTGTGTTTCAGGTTAGTGTGTCATCGTTGTCAATGACTTCTCAAATGATTTGATTTGGACCGGGTCGAAATAGCGGGAATTCGATCAGTACCAACAGAGTCCTCCCCTCCAGGAAAATGAAGAATGGGGGAGAATCCAGGACGGGAATGAAATAATTTGAGGAACGAAGCTGGAAAGTGGTGACGAAGGGGGGTGCCATCAAGTTCTGTGAAGTGGTAGACGTGTTTGAGGACTTTGGAGATGATATAAGGTCCAGCCCAAGAGGGGGTTGATTTTCTAGCACTATTGTGGTTGGAGCGACGAAGTTGAGCTCCGACGAGGACAATATCACCAATTTTAAAGTGGGGAACGGAGACGTGGCTGCGACGGTCAAAATTAGCTTTGATTTTGGCACAGTGATTGGATAGTTGAGCGTGTGCTTGGGCGGTAGCTGTGGAATGGATAGAGAACTGTTGGGAACAGATTTCCGGTTCAGTGAAGCTGGGAGGAGACAAAGAAGGAGGACCGGTAGTAATAGTAGTCACATAACTTGGAGCAGTGTCAGCAAGTGCGGTACTATGAAGTGGTACTGTGAACTTTTTGCGGTCGTTTGTAAATGGTGGAGTGTAGTGGATATCAATGTTAAAAATACCAAGGTGTGGATATATGTTGTTGATAACCCCAATGTTGTTTGGTAGAAGAAAAGGCTGGCCGAGGAGAACAGCGTTAGGTCCCATATAGTCGCTAACATAGATAGAGATTTTAAAGTCAGTATTATCCATTGTTAAAATTGTTGTAGTAATTTTGGTAAAGGTAGACATAGCACTGTTGAAACCTTTGGCAGTTCGATAGGTTTCAGTAAGAGAGAGATTAAGGGACTTGGCAAGTGTTGGTGAGATCAAGTTGACTTCACTTCCAGAGTCAATTAAGCAGCTAGAGACTGGTTGAGAGTTTAGGTGCACGTTGAGATAAGTGAGAGGTGCAGAAGACCATCGATAATATTATTATTATTATTATTATTAAACTTTGCTTATTTTAGATTCCTTAGTATTTCTAACTGATTTTAATTCAATGTTAAAATAATTGGGTCTATAGATGTCAGTTTGCACATCATTAACATACCAAAAAAAAGCTGAGGAAATAAACCAATAATTAGTCTTATGTAGTGAAACATTGTCGTAGCTTTAACCTCTTGCTGTAATGCATAGGGCTCATACCCGGTCGAACCAGGATGCCTACATCTACAGACGTATTCTGAACAATAGGGGAAGACATCGAGTATAAAGGGAGTGAATGTAAATATTATCTCTTTTGTTTCTTATATCTTACACATAATATACACTATTATACAATACTAACTATAAGTGCTGGTTATAAGTCTTTATAGTGAACAAACACTTTTATACTCATCTTTTGTCGAGGCGAAGTGGGCTATAAGTGAGATAACTGTGGTGCTATAACATGGTGTTCAAGAAGAATCAGATCTACAATATGTTTATCTTCCACTGAGGCCGAATACATAGCTGCAAGTGAAGCAATATTAGAGATGACGTGGTTATATAACCTTTTAGAACATATGGGATATCCACTCTCAGACAACTTGTTGATGGTAGATAACGAGCCCGCTATAAGGCTAACATCACACCCCATTCTGCACTCTAGGACAAACCATATTAAGTTAAGATATCATAAGATCATAGAAGCTGTTGAAGATGGCGTCGTCAAAATGGAATATATTAACACATGGATCAAGTGGCTAGTATGTTAACAAAAGCGTTACCCAACCCCAGAAACGGTTCAAGTATCTACGTGATAAGCTGGTTTCCAAGTATTTGAAGTCATCCGTGATACCGCATGGCTTAAGAGGGGTATGTTAGACCATGCTTAATGGTCTATCTAGTGTAAACCAACGGTCTGTCTTTATGACTGTTGGAACTCCATACAGGTATATTGTATATTTCTTTCTTATCCGAAGCCGTCTACTATTATGGGAAAGGTGGACATGCTTAGATCAGCTTCTTAAGAGCTGAGCATTGTTGCAATAACATATTCAGACAGTCCCCAACGAGGAAATCTTAATTAATACATGGAAGTTGGTATAATATGGCGATACAATCTAAAATTATCATCTTGAAAATCTGAAGCGGATTAGAGCAACGGAGAGATTCTCTAAATGGACGAAAAAAACATTACCAACAGGATCAAATAAGAGAAAATTAGAAGAAGATCGTATTGATTGGGTTAATTAAGGATGCAGATACCAGGAGAAAAAATAATCTGCTATCGTTGTCAACACAATTTGGTCATGCAAGGTTGAATAGTCCTAAAAGCCAAAGAAAATGTGAAGGGTCCTTTAAAGCAAATTTCCAGGGAATTTTTCCAAGCACAGGTATTGTACCACAATTCTTCCGGATTTAATTATCCCTTTTACATATGATTTTCTAATACCTATATGCTTTGAAACATTGAATTTTTCTTGATCATTTAATGTACACAAAACACTGGAATTGTCCTCATAAATAAACAATGGTGTTAACTTTATATTGAAAGTTCTGTAGCCTATCTCTAATAAATATTGCTTCTCTTGTTGTCTCATAAAGGGTAAACAACTCAGCTTCAAACGTTGAATTGAAGTGGAAACAGATTTCTGACTTTTAAATGTCCATTAGATTGTAGTGCCATTCCATGTGAATGCTTTACCATATTGACTTGAGTAACCTGTCTCGTTTGCAAAAATAGCGTCCGTGAAACCAATCAGGTTCACTTCTCTATTCGGCAGACTCTTGAAAACCAATTTAATATACCTCATTGCAGTCTTTAAGATTTCTGAATCTTTTAGTTAGATAGGGATGAAACTTTAGATCCTGTAAATCAGGTCTAGTACATGTAGCTACCCACAGGACACTGCCTGTAATACTTCTATAATTGGATGCTTCATCATCATTGAACTTTTCATTTTTGACAAGCTTCAACGGAGTTGAATATTTGGATATTGGAATTTTAACTGGATTACATTCATTGAGTTTGGTACTAGTCAGTCGATTCTCTAAGAATACTTCCTGATGTAATGTAATGCTAAAATCTTCATTTTGTTTGATTCGCATACCTAAATAGTTGGATCTATAATAATGATGTTCCTGTGATTAAGAAGCACGAAAAGGAAGTACAACGATCAATATCGTATCTAGAACTCCCAACCAATATCTTACTTTCGGTAACTACAAGAAAGATTGAAAAGAAAGAAAACATACGTAACAACAGGAGATATAGTTCTTTCTTAGCATCTCTCACTCCTTCTATCTTTTAATGTTACCTTCAAATTGGCATCATATTGTATAGTCAAAGTCCGCATCTTCTTTTATACACTCTTTTGCGAACATATACTAGGATGGTTAGGCAGTCCAGCCATAAGCATTCTTCATTCTCCATTCTCCATTCTCCATTCGTCCCAGTTGGAGAGGTCCAAGATGCCGGCAGATATCAGGGGTTTCGAATCTGCCCCCATTCTGAACGGATATTATAATTTCTAACCAGTAATGGTGAGACGACAGATATGTAGTTCTAGCTTGTAATTTGTACAAGTTGCAATTGTCCTTTTTTATTTATGAGAATTTAGGTCCAACACGCACCTGGTAGCTAGTAAAATAATCTTGTATTCCAGGTACTGTCGCCATATCTGATCTAATTAATGTGAAGGATACTACTGAAGAAAAAAAAAAACTATCCAAAAAATTGGTATAGCCTACTCCTTAATGTTTATGAGTTGCTTTGGCCAATTTTATTGAAAATGATGACTTGCTGAAGAACAAAAACAAGACCGTTTAGCCCCCTTTTAAATAGACAACATATGAGAAAAGAAAAATTAAAATATGGGACATCATCGGAAAATCTGAACAGTAGTTGCCTCCTTTATCTGAATCTTTCACTTCCCATTGTTGATTCAATTCATCAATTTAATTCTGTAATGTCCCTTCCATGGGGCGCTGCAAAATAAGATATCATCAACGATATTCGCGGTATATTGTTGATGATATTTTACATGCTGCGGTTTTCTGGATTGATTAAAAAGATGAATGAAGAATGGGAGGTAAAGGATTTAGGAAAAGCAGACAAATATTAGGGAAATGAACGTCAATATTAATGTTCTAAACAGACTGAGACTGGTGTCAGAGCTATCCACGGTACTTCGGGTTCGAAAGGATCATAGCTTCCTACCCATGATGAGCTATCCCGCCGTTATAGAAAGAGCGACAGATAGAATCAAAGACAATCCTTCTTGTCTTCATATGAAAACATTTTGCGTCAGTTTAGCTAACATCACAAATGTGGGATGATTTTAACGCCCATTGTGTTTTGTCTCTTAATGATTACTGTATTATCTATCTATCAATCTATCAATCTATTATGGACCTTTCAAATGAGGAAATTTCCGCTATTAATTTTTTTTTTGAGGGTACACGTAAACTATATCAAATTATATATAAACTTACATACGTATAACCAAGGATAAGAACGAGAATAGGATCGTAAGGAAAAGGCAATTTTGAAGCAGTCAGTCAGTACAAATGTCACAATACGGTACTACAAGTAGTAATCACAATAATAGTAACTCAATCCTTGATATTGATGATGATTTAGAAGGGGTTGATGATTTTTTAAATGAACCGAATCCATTTGAAGATCCAGCTAATGAAATCAATCACGACAATAGTCGTGGGAATGCAGTAGTAGGGGCGACAGATGATCAAATTAGTGCTGATGGACCAATTAACAACAACTATAATAATAATAATAATAATAATCGCGATGGTGGTCAGGAGTTTATGTCTTCTAATTCTATGAAAAATGTTCCCTTACAACCAACCACACCACCACCACCACTTAATGAAAATAGTAACAAAGTTGAGAATGATGTTGGTAATCAGAAGAAATTGGGACCTGGGTTATTGAATTATTATTCACAATTTTTCCAATTGAATTCTAAGCAATTGATATCAAGGATTAAATTTACTTTTAAATTATCCATATCCAAACAAATGAGAGCGGGTGGTGATGACGACAATGTGGGAAATGTTGAAGATCTTGGATATGATTTATATAGTGCCGTTTGGATACCAGCTACTGTAATCATGACTAATTTCATTACTAATGGGTTAATTTCAATGATTGTAGATAATATAATTAAGGGGATTATTATTGTTGGGACTAGAGAAGTGGCCAAGGATACAAGAGAGGAACATTTTGTTAAATTACTCCATTCTATTTGGATATTTTTTGGTTATACTTTCCTAGTTCCTATTATTAGTTGGAATCTTTTCGTTAAGAATCGTATGGCATCTTTACCAGTGGAATCATCATCGTCTGGATTATCCTCTAGTCTTAAGAAGTTAGAGTCAGTGACTGATTTAATTTCAGTTTATGGGTATAGTAATGTATTTTGGGTCCCCTGTTGTATTATTTTAGATATTATACTTGAATGTGAAAGTTTATCTCATGGACACAAGACAGTTTCAATTATTTTGAAAGTTATGGAATGGTTTATTTTCGTTGGCTTTGGTGGTATTTTATCATTAGCTTACATTATAAAAGTTATTATTAATGATGAGAATGGAGCAATAAATGATAAGAAAAATTATGGTACATTTTTATTTTCAATAGTGTTACATGTTGGATTTTGTTACTTATTGAAAAGGGTTATATTTTAGGAAGTATCTACCAATCGATTTCATGTACGTATGTGACATTTATTATAAACCATTTTTTTCTTTTTTTTTTACATAATAAAATAGATTAAGATAATAATTTCTTTTGAATAAAGATGCAAAATTCATATTGTTCATTCGTTTTAAATAATACATATTATATAATGTAAAAATACTATAATATAATAACCTCATGCAAAAAGAGTTAGAGGAGGTAAACGTGTTTCTTGTGTTAATAGGCATTGTTTTCTCGTTCGATTATGGTACGATACAATACGATGTGTATGTTAATATATCAATGTATAATAGAAATAAGTGAATGCACTATACCAAGGTTCCCATTTTTTCTAGAATCCTGCATTTTTAAAATCTGTTATAGTCATTTCATAAATTGTTTTATTTTTAATTCTAGTTAATATTTTTGAAAAGATATTAATATCAGCTCTTGTGAAACCTTTAGAGAATACACAACCATGTTGCAGGGTAGTACAATCAGTATTAGATTCTAATATTGTTGGCGGTATAGGAGTTTGGTTATTATTATTACTCGTTATTGTTGTTATACCAGGTGAAGGTGAAGTTGATGATGATGACGATGATGGTGGTGGTGAAGTTGATGAAGTTAATGGAGATGGTGATACATTATTACTATTATTACTATTATTATTAGTAGTAGTAGTAGTAGTAGTAGTAGTAGTAGGAGAAGGGATAATAATAGTTGCAGTTGCAGCGGCTTCTACAGCTGCAGCTCTTCTTTTTGAACATGAAGTACAAGGTTCAAAAAGAATCAATTTATCGATATGTTTAATCAACGAGATTGTTGTAATTTTTCTTTTCATTAAAGATATGATATCATTTGTTATAATGAATTTTTTCAATAAATTTAAATTTGATTTAATTTCATTTGTAGTAAAAACATGATGTAAATATTGTGAAAATAATGGTACAATTCTTTCATCATGTGCTAAGATATCAATTTTTGCATTACATTTAATTTTTTTATAACGACATTTATCACAACTTGGTCCAATTCTTTGTCTTTTACTTCCCGTGGGGATATAAGAAGATTTATTATTTTGACCATGAATAGACGTACCAATATTCCCGTTATTTTTATTTTCATTATTGATTGAAGGTCTTATTGTTATTGTATTTGTGTTTGTATTTGTGTTTGTGTTTGTGTTTGTGGTATTGGAATTGGACATATTAGAAGTTCCAAAACCATTATTTTCTCTTAAGGGAATAAATTGAATATTATTATTATTATTGTTGTTGTTGTTGTTGTTTGCGTTGTTATGAGGTGGCGGTACTTGAAATTGGTGTGTATTTACGGGGAAAGTTGATATATTATTGTTATTGTTATCATTATGATTAGGATGAGGATAAGGATATGGATGTTGAGGTTGAGGTTGAGGTTGAGGTTGAGGTTGAGAATGAGAATGAGAATGAGAATGATTATTATATGAGGGGAAAGATGGTACAGCAGAAGGAGGTGGAGGCGTTATATTAGCAATCCCATTAGGATGGAAAGTAGTTAATCTAGGTCTTTTTGTAGCTAAGAATGCTAGATTATCTAAACCATTTTTTTCTTCATTTGAATTTGATCTTTTCCTTGAATCTACAGTTGTAAAGAAGGAATCTGTTATTCCTACGAATCCATTAGGATTAGATGAGGAAGAGGCTGGTGCAGCAGATAAAGGAGGACCAATAGCAGCAGTACTAGGCTGAGGTGGTTGTGATTGTGATTGTGATTGTGATTGTGATTGCGGATGAATAGGAAGTTGTATTGAGCCTCCCTGGTTTTGGAAATGGAAATCTAGGTTAGGTAGGAGTAAGGGAGGCAATTTTTGATCCCTGTTGTTCACTGTTATACTAGTAGGCATTATTGAGGGATAGGTAGATATGATGATGATGAAGTTGATGGACGTGTGTGAAGAGTATCGTGTACAAGAAAAACTAAAGCGTGATGAAAGAAACTTTTTTTTTTTGCTAGAGGAATGAAGAAAGAAATAAGTTCTTATTCTATTGTATTTACTTCCTCTTCTTCGTTTGCTGGAAAATGACCCTGGAGTTATGTTTCAGGGTTGGGAAAGAAAACAGTACGAGGAAGGAGGTGGGAATGCAAACGGATATTATATAAGAGAGGCAAAGGAACAAAAAAAGCCGGACTTGAAACTTGAAACTTGAAACTGAATTTGAATTTGAATTTGAGAAGGAGATCACTTAAGGAGTTTGCAACCGGACTTTTTATTTTCCCAGAGGGGGAGGAAGTTGTTTCCTTTTATACAATACCATACAATACTATGCTATACTATACTAAACTATTGTCCTGTTTGAGACTTACTTACTTACTTACTTACTTACTTACTTATTTACTTACTTAGTTTAACAGAAATAACGAAGCAGTCAGCATCGTACAACAACAACAGTTTGCTCTCCCTCCTCCTTCTTCTTCTTCTTCTTCTTCTTCTTCCGGTGTTTGCAAGTGAAGTGATTTGACACAGTGGAAGTGGAAGTGAGCGCGGACTGCAGGGCCCCACTGTTAACGGTCCTTCTTTGTCAGAGTAAAGGGGCATAGTTAGGCAGTAAGAGCACAAGAGAATGGACGGTTGCCGTTGCCGTTGCGGTTGCGGTTGCTTTTGCTTTTGCTTTTGCTGTTGTTTTCTTCTTGGGGCGGCGGCTTTTCGTGTTTTCCCACACACAACGGAGTTTTCTCACTGGTTTCTTTGGAAGCCACTCCGCCACATCCGGTTCATCCTCTCTCTTTTTCCCAAAACTCCCTGCCCGGTTTTTATCCGTAAAGGGAAACAAACTTTCCCTCGGTGACTGCAAGAAAACAAGCAAGAATTTTGTTAGTTCTTTATTTGTCATTCGAGAATCTCGATTCCGAACATGGGAAGAAGAAAAATTTTATCGTTTTTTTGGCATTGCAGAGAAACTCCCGTAGCCTAAATGGATCCTCCACGGACAAAAGAAAAGAGAACGAACAAAGGTTTTTTTTTCGGGAAAGAAACAATAAATGGAAACCGGACTTTACCCATTGCCGTAATCTTTTCTTCCCTGTTCTCAAGAAAAATAACTGCGGGGACATTCCTATCTACGAATGTACGTTTCACATGCCTTACAAATTTGATTTTTTTACTTGTACCCTTGTTGTTGGTTTTTTGACATATGATAGATACGTTAGTCCCTGTGACTTCAAAACGGTTTTTTTATGTGTTTTGTGTTTTCCAGATGATCCAGGTATGAGAAAAATTACTCAGTGATGTTGTTTTGTGTTTGGTTTCCTGCTCAGAATGATCTCATTTTCTCCCGTGTTTTCCAAAAACTATTTTGTTCATTCAATCATTCGGAGTCCGCCCATTGTCCGTAGGAGATAGAAACAACGAGTAAAACATAAAAAAAACACCGTAAGAACGGACCCCAAAATGGTAATTCTCTCAGAAGAGCTTGTACAGCAAGGACGCTGATGTAACCACTTTCCATCGGTGAAGCAACCATTTTCAAAGGATTCCCCTTCGGACTCGCCCTTCTACCGTGATTTCTTCGGAAAAGTCCGAAAATTGACCAATAGACCCACGTGCCACGGCCCAGACACCACACACAGAGCACAATTACATCATCACTACGTTTTGAAAATAAAAAGAATTCGCATTTTCCTGATCAAGTAAAAAAATTACACATCAAACGTGTACGATTCCCATAATATAATCGGACTTTAAACCACAAAAATGACCAGAAAATTTTTAATCAATATCTACTATAGTGGTTACGTAACCATTTTTGAATTACGAAATACGAAGTGTCATTTACATTCATTATTACATATAAAATAAATAAATAAATTAGGGTATAAAATTTCTTATATGAGGTTTAACCTTACATACACCTCGGACCTAAAGATAAATACAAAACTCTTCTTAGCAGACCGTCTTCATTGAAAATATCTTTGTAACTTCACTTCACTTCACTTCATAAACGTATTACACAAGATGCTTTCCCCAAATGGTAATGTATTTATATCGTCGCATTAATTTTCTATACATAAATAATAGAATGGTAAATAAATTTATATTTTTTAGTCAAGGAGTATTGTATGATTGAATATATGTAATCCGGATCAACCCCTTGAACCGTGGCGTGGAATATATAAATGGACGATATAATAAAGTAGAAGAGTAGAAAGACTCTTCTTGGATAAGTAAATACATAACGACAAATTTACACAGTGATTCAATGCATACATTATTAATAATAATAACAAGAACACCCTATATTAAACCAATTACTCCGAGGTAAACGAACAAAGAGAGACCCCCCATTGCTCTAGTGTTACATTAGCATAAGTATACTGTAAATAAACTGACTTAAACACTTTAAGATTTTAAGCTTTATAACTTCCCCCTTCGGGATCCTTGTCATGGATGATTTATTAAGAGATATTTGGTTTTCTTTAACTATTTTGAAAATTTATTTATTTTTCATTACAAATTTAGATACTAATAACTTTGATCTCATGCATTCTTTCCTTAACGCTCAAAAGATAAAAAAAGAAAAAACAAAGAAAACAAGAAACTTTAGATGTTTTGCTTCCTCCTCTTTTTAAAGGTTCAAGGAAACTCCATCCGAAAGGAATAACAACCATAATAATAAGGCAACCTTCCTTTAAATTAACATATTCTTCTTCTTATATAAGATAATTATTTACTGTAGATATTCATTAAATATCCAGCGTCCAACAATTGAAGACCTATCCTGCATAGTAACTGTAGGTATTAATATATATTACAAGATATTCAACCACTTTGGCATATTTCGCCACTCACACGAAGTGGCTTGAGGGAGGAATGGAGCCAGATGATGGTATTTCCCCAAGGGGTAGCTAACCCCCATGGAAATTTGTCCATAATAATAGTAAGGGTGACAGGCATAGAATACTAAAAAAGGAAATACTAACGAATCCAATATAGTCCGTATAAAACCTTTTATTTCTCACTTGCTACCATAGGAGGTACAGAGGTGTAATAGTAATTTAGTCTAGTTTCGAACAAGTCCTTCCCTCTTTTTTTTTCTTTTTATGGACATATCTCGTAAAACAATTAACCTGATCATAAAACCCTTAAACATTTAAACTTTTACTTAAAAGACAACAAAAAATACATTACAGAACACATCCTTGAAATAAAAGGGTTTTGCAAAAGATTAAGGGAAAATTCCCACCAGTTAGAAGTTGCAGGCTCGAACACTTTATCTAAAAACTAGATTATACACTTCAAAAAATATGCCTTTGAAAATTTCTTGCTACAAAATGTAACTTAAAAGCAAAAAAATACGGTTAATCTGCTAAAACTTATTCAGTACTATAGACTTCTATGTAGCTTATCCTTATCTTTGTTGAGAGTTCCATCCAAAGAATAAAAAACTTGTCACTATTGAAGGGTGTCTGGCGAAAGAAATATGTTGTGTACGTACGTATAACGTTAGCGCGTTGGACGGACTAATTTCACAAAAGAACGAACACAACACACTATAAGATATAAAATCCTAAAGAGTTTGTTTGCGGATTAGTGTAAGAAACAAGATAGAATACCGTTTGAAGATATATATATACTACTAAGGTACATATCTTTGTTAGAACTATAACAATAAAGGAAAACGAAGTAGAAGTGGAAAACAATATTACCTCCTCCAAAAAAAAAAGATGAATGGAATGACAATGGATTTTTACAGGAAGGCCTTAAATTATAATGTGATAGGTCGATATGATCCCAAGATAAAACAATTACTATTCCATACACCACATGCATCAATATATAAATGGGATTTTAATAAAGATGAATGGAATAAATTAGAATATCAAGGTGTATTGGCTATATATCTTCGTGATGTTTCTAATGAGAATGATATTTTACCATCTCCTGTAAATTATGATGATACAGGTTCAATGCTTGCTGATGCTAGTATCTCAACAATATCTAGTGTCCCAAATAATAATATCAATACCAACATCAATGTTAGCAGTAAAGAAAATGGTGGAACAGTCCTAAGTGGGAAAGATATATATAATTATGGGTTGATTCTTTTAAATAGAATTAATCCTGATAATTTTTCTATGGGAATATTGCCAAATAGTGTGGTTAATAAAAGGAAAGTGTTTGATGCCACAGGGGAGGCTCAAAATCCATTAGAATGCATGGGAGTAGAAGTAAAGGATGATTTAGTGATAATTAAGAATCTAAAACATGAAGTTTATGGAATTTGGATTCATACCGTTGCTGATAGACAAAATATTTATGAATTGATTAAATACCTTCTCGAAAATGAACCTAAAGATTCATTTGCATAAAAGAAAGGATTATAGATTATCAAGATAATGTTCTTTGTGTGGAAAAAAAACAATATACTATTATTTAAAGACCACATAAATCTCATAAGAAACTTGTATTATTATTAATTTATCTTCCTATAAATCAAGAACTGAAGGATTGAGGCGTTTATATCATATATATCATCATATATTGAATGATATATTAGGCGAATGACGCCGCAATAGATTAACGGCTGTTGCCATAATAATGAACACTTCCACTTATACACCTATCTATATATATAGACCCTAGCAGTGTTATACTATTTAGGCAGTTTGGCGAAAAGCCTTTTTATGCCCTATGTGCGGGTAATGGGTACGTAATGTATATGAAAAGATTTACTAAGACGCAGCATATACATCAAGTAGGATAGACTGGGTCTATAAGGGTTCTATGCTTGTAAACTACGAAGGCTATAGAAGATACTCCAACCATATAATTCATAGATCCACGTAATTCTACTGTAAGTCGAATTGATATTATATGCTATCTGAGGGTCCACAATTGAAAATGCTCACGTTACAAGATTTACCGGTACATATCATCCAGAAAGTATTTGTATTATCTGGGAATGGGACTGCCATGCCAATTTTGAATAAAACATTTTATAATTGTCTTCGACCAACGGATGCATTGGTAAATACTTTCTTTTGGGAGAATTTCACTTACGATTTATCGAGGGCTCCATTGTTAGAAGAGCATGAAAAGACTCACATGCCACTTGCTCATATTGAAACTTTATTTGACTATCCAATGTTTAGAAATTACATCACAGTTCATTACGACTCTGTATTTGATCAAAATGATATCTTCTTTATCAATGAACGCCAATATAAAATGATAACAGAAAATGTCGATGATAGATGGTTGAAAACTCTCGAACACGTAAGAAATGAAATCTCCAAAGGCGGAAATGATAATGATTGGTGGTATAACATACTTTACGGTTTAGATTTTTATGACTCTAGTTGGCTTCCATTAACCGTAAGAAAAAATATGGAATTATTGTTCGTTTCTGACGCATATGCTGATACAATATTCCAAATTTTCAACTATGATGGTGAATCTGGATATCGCTTTGTACCTTTTATAGTAGAATGGTTTGTAAATGCCGACCATACTTTTACAATGAATGACCTCTTCGCGATGATTGACTTTGCGCAATACGCAGCACTTGATTCGTTTATGCATGGAGAATTGGATGAGACCTTGGAATATATTATGACAGGTTATAATATGCGTCATTTTGTAAAAAATTTCAAAGAGAGCAATGATAATGAATATGAAAGTTACGATGACTATAGAGTAAGCTTTATGAAGTCACTCTTAGCGCATTACTGCTGTATCCCTGAAACGGGGCCCATGCATTCTTATGCATGTGAAGATGAATGTCCAGTATTATATAGTTTAATATATGCAGACAATGATACAACATCCTTTCTGAAACAACTGTATCTTGAGTTCGCAAAAAGGGAACTTTGGATACCTGCATTACAGGTTAGGTTTAGTAGAGATGAGCATCATTTAGGTAGCGATTCTCCCGGTTGCTATAATGGTAAACACTATAAAATGATGAGTTAATGGTTGATTTTGGATCAAGTAGCTGTAAGTCAATGGTGTATTCTGAAACTACTATATTAACTGCTGTTGATCATATGCTAACAATAACTTGTATTCGTATTGAACTTATCTGGTTGCAGGTCTAAAGTGTAAATGTAAATAGGCTGATCCAAGGACCCTCGGATGCAACTTTCTTGCACGATCAATTCTGAATATTATTACGTAAGGGTGGCACCAGACACAGCCTTTCTTAGAATCTAACTTAATCAAACGATTTACAACCCTACTGAAGGTAACAGTGATGATTACATGTTCAAGTAAAACATTTAAGTATTACAACGGATAAAGTGATTTTTAAAACCGTTTATATTTTCTATAAACTAGAAATACCCCATAAAGTGTCCTTCCACTGTCAGGCGTTACTTACAATTTCTGTTGATATATTGCGTTCCTCGATGTTATATGAAGAAAAGCTCAGGAATGGAGGAATAATTAAATAGCTTACTTTGAAGAGGTTTCTGACAGGTTATGAACTTACTTATATATATATATATATATGTATATATTCCTTATTTTTATCAGCAGAACAATCGCAAAGTATTGAACGATGATTATTATATTGTTGTTAGTATTTAAAGTCAAACGTATTGTTTATTTACTATCAGATAGCAGCAGTTTCTCCAAGATATTTTACTTTAAAGCGCATGTACGTACAACGTAGAAATAAATATGTGACATGTCTGAACACGTATAAATAATAATGGTATTATGTTGTTGCTGTTGTTGTTGTTCTTGCTTACAGGTAAAAATCATTTCCCATATTTCCGCGACGCTCATAACATATATATATAGTAATATATATAATCTCATAAATAACTTATGTTGGTAAATCCTGGCCATTCGACGATGGTGGCAGCGGAGCAGGTGTTCCTGTTTGTCGCTGTTGCTGTTGCTGTAGCTTTGGTTGAGCTGGTTGTTTCTTCTTAGTAACTCTTTTCTTCTTAGGAGCTGCCGATTTTGTAGACGCAGCTGCAGTGGTAGTGGTGGTGGTAGCGCTACCATCTGCATTTGAACTCGTATCGTATTTGTATTTGTATTTTCTTTGTTTTTACGAGGTTTCTTTGGCTTTGGTGTATCACTTGCAGATTTATTTCCAGCACCACGTTTGGTACCTTTCCCGGGTTGTTTTTGATTCTTTTGTTGTTGTTGGCCTTGAGCTGAAGAAGGTGCTGTCATTGAAATCTTGGCATTAAATGGTGTTGCCATAGCACTTCCAGCAGCAGCAGACCCTATCACAGATGTAGGTCTATTTTGAGAGTTATTTTTATTATTATTCATAAATTGTTGCTGTTGTTGTAATTTCCTCTTCTCTTTAGCTATTTTCCATTGTTCAATGAATTTTAATCTACTGAATTGATTATTTTCATTCGCGACATTAGTACCCGCTGCACTGATGGATACTTGGTTCGCACTTACTGAGTTTGATGAATTTGATGCTGATAACAGACCACCGGAAGCGCCAGAATTACTTGCCGATATACTGCTAGCCTTTGACGTGTTATTATTGCCTTTCGAAGAAGCATTTGCTGTATTAATACCAGCATTGGCCTTTGAAGAATTTTTAGCTAATGTTATGGCAAAAGTTGAATTTGTAGTAGTTGATGTCCTTTCACTCATAATCAACATCAATTGTTCGTAGTTTGATGAATGTTGAGGTGATTCTTCATGTTCTTCAATGTGACCAACTTGTCCCTTTGTTCCATCTAATTTACATTCTTCTCTGTAAGTATGTATTATTTTACTTTCCTTGGAGTCCCAATATGGTTCAGTAAATAATTCATCTTCTAATTTATCTTTATGTTCATATGGATTCAATGGGACTGAAAGATTTAAATTACGTTTTGTTAACGATAGTATTTCTGATTCTAATTGTTGATAGACACCGTCTGAAAATCTTGTATAATCTGCATATGACATCATATCGTAATAATTTGTCAAATCATTCGGTCTAAGTAATGTTCTATATACTCTAGGTCGTTTTATAGTTGGCTGTTGTTGCTGCTGGTGCTGTTGATTTTGAGTGGATGATGGTGACGATTGTGCAGGAGATTGTTGTTTATTTACTGCGTTATTTGATACTGGAGGCGACGATTGAACATTAGATTCTTGTTTGATGTTTTGATTCTGAGAGGTAGCATTTAATGACTGAGGTTGGTTCGGTTGTTGTTGCTGTTGCTGTTGCTGCTGTTGCTGCTGTTGCTGTTGCTTCGTTTCGTTTGGTTTGATATCCACTGTATTTGTATGATCATAAACTTGAAGAATTAAATTTCCTTCATAAAATTGAATGTTACTATCTTTTAAGACTTCCATAATTGCTTCTGGGATTCTACCTCTTGCGACATATTCCAAGAATTCCTTTAAAGTTTCATTATTTTTATTTAATACCAAACCACCGTTGGATATTTCAGGGGATCTTTGTTGTTGTTGTAATCTGGTATTTGCTGGGGCACAAATTTTATAATTGTTTTCATAAATATGGAATTCAAAACTTGGACGATATTGTTCATATTTTTTCAAGATTGAATCAGTATCTTCCACAAAATTGTAAATTCGTTTAGGCCTCTTATTTATTGTCATCAATAATTGGTAAAACTGGTTTTCAAAATTATGTAAGGCTTGCTGCTGTTGTTGTTGAAGTAACAATCGTTGTTTCTGCTGTTGAAGCTTTTGTTGTTGCATTAACATTGCCTTCCTTGTTTCGGGATTCACAGGTGCTCCAATGTTACCTTGAGGTATAGACATTGCACCTGCTACGTTATTACTTGGAATAGTTGAAGGAGGTGAGCTTATATTCGATGGAGGACTTTGATTACCTGGACTGTTGACAGGTATACCGAAGGAATGATGTCCATCGTTAGCAGAATTTGCATTCATCTTCTCTCTGCCTGATAGCTTTCTCTATTTACTGGATTGTATTAGCCTAGATTAAAAGCAAAAGTACACTTCTACTGACGCACTTTTATTCTTAGTCTGTCTCAACCTCTCTACCTACTGACTTTATCTCATCGATTCATTCATGGCTTCTGAAATGTACTTTAATTAATAAATGGTAATTATAACTATACGAAAAATGTCACCGCGTCAGACAGGCGTCGCCAATTTTTTAGCCAGATAAGTTTCGTAATTAAATACTTAGTTAGATAACCAACTAACAAATGAGATAGATTAGGACATATATATATGTGGAATATAGTTAATAAATAAAAACCTTAGAAGGGAAGAATATAAAATAGATAACATAAAAACATAAAGTTAAAGATATATTAATAGTTGTAGAACTAGGGAAAAACTTCTCATAAAGAAAATTGAAAATGAAGTAAACGGAGAGGCGGGAACCATGGAGCATCATTTAGAAGGAACTGCAGCCTTCCATAAATCTTGTAGACCGAATAACGATGTGACAACACCAGCCATACCTACATAATCATCTCTACTTTTCAAATAATTCAAATTATTCAATACAATAAATGAATCAGCACAATCCCATACCAATCTTCTAACAGCTGCATATTTCTCCTTGGTAATAATTTTCAATTTTGTCTTATCAAATGAAGGAGAAGGAACAGTCTTTCCTGCCACTTGTGTTGTTGATTGTTCTGATTTCTTTGCGAACAATTCATTTCTTAATTGAATTTCAGTGGTTTGAATTTTCCTCAAATCCATAACAATCCCGCTAACCAAGGCAAAAAGCCAGAAAAAATTAGCCCAACGAGGAACTTTTTGGCCAGTAAATGGAGTCACTGGAATCAATTTTAATAATCTGAAAAGGTTAACTTGATCCAAACTTAAATAGATGGCGAAAAACAAGTTTTTCAAAACATTACAATACTTGATGATGAAATCTTCATCTTTACCACTAGTCATTACTAGAAATTTGGAGGCTAATTGTAGATGGTTCAATGGTTTTAGAAAACGTAACAACTTCCTAATCATAGTGAATTCCATTTGTAACCCTTTGGCTAGGGGAGATTTCTGGTTTAATGCGATGACCCTACATAGATATTGTAAGAGCCTTAGTACCTTTTCTCTACCTGCTGTAGTGTCTAAGAACTTCACGAGGTGCGTGATTGTTGGATGTAGAACAATTGTTGCGTCTGGCATATTTGAAACTGGGAGTTAAGATGTAGTTATGTTTATTCGAACGGTTTCTTTTCCTTTCTTGTTTTATCTCTGGGTAAAAGAAATGAGAATCAGGGAGTTATAAATGTAAAGTGCTTGCAGAACAAATAATGGAGTATGAGTATACCTTGTATTTATATATGTAAGAAGATATTTACTTATCACAAGTGAGACTAGTCTATCTATTCCTGCCAAATACACCTAATGAGATGGGAATCTACGTTACTTTACTTTTTACTTTACCCCATCAAATAGAAAGGTACCCACAGTTGGCTTACTTTACAATGAAGGAGAACCAGCCGTTGCTTATTCATTCAATCATTTTAACTACCCTTTCCTACTAAATATCGTCAAATAAAATCGATTCGCCCATCGCCCGTCGCCAATGCCCGTCGGCTCTTTTTAATTTATTTACTCCGATGTTTCGGGTCCCCCTCCGGATTTAATTCATGAAGTCCCGGAGGGAAGCGTGTCACTCAGACATTTAACAGACTATTATTACTGAAACAATTACGTTATGTTACATTGCATTATATTATATTATATCATATTATATTATTTTTCTTTTAACAAGTGAATAGTCTGGTTACATCCACCATCAAATGACAGCACATGCATATATATATATATATATATATCGGCTAGAACAAACCGTCATTACCATCGTCTTTATCTTCTTCATCATCTTCTATATCCGATTCTTCATCACTTTCGTCCACCATTTCATTAGACAACGTAGATTTCTTGCCACGACGGCTAACAATGGCATCGTCCTCGTCTTCGTCAGCAGTTAGTTTTGCTTCTTCTTCTTCTTCACTTTCATCATCAGAAATAACACCCCTGGATTTCTTTTGTCTCTTCTGTTTGGGTTTCTTCCCACTTTCGCCATTTGTAGTGGCGGTAGCAGCTCTTTTCCTCTTTCTCTTAGGTTTCTTATTTGAAGCTTCATCTTCATCACCTGAAAAAGCCTTATCACTGACGTTATCTTCTTCAACTAATAAACTTTCACGTTCTTGTATCAATTTTTGCGCCTCATCTTGTAATCTCTTATATTCTTCAGTTTGCTTTTCCAATTTCAAACGTTTCTCTTCCTCTTCTTTACTTAATTGTTCTTTAACTTTCAATTCTTGTTCTTCTAATAATTTACGTGCCTCTAAAAGTTTGTTCTTTTGATCCCTTTCATATTGCTCTTGCTCCATTAAACAACGTTCTAAAACATTCTTCATAGTAGTTTCACCTAATTGAATACGTTGCTCTAATTCCTCCTTTGGTATAATATTGAAATCTTTAGAAACATTCAATTCCTTTAAAATATTAATAGCATCATCTAAACCTTTAACAGATTTTTGTAAATCTTTAATTCTACGTTCTTTAACATTTGATCTCCTTAAGGTTTCTGCAATTTGGAAATTCAATAGGGCAACATTAAATTTCAAAATAGATAAAAACCTTTCATTCTTAGTTTCTTTCACATTTTCAAATTTAATTGCATCTTCAGTATTAACTAAAGCCTTAAAGAAAAACTCAATTTTCTTTTCCTTTAACCCTCTAGAATACCACGTCTTGGCTAAAAGATTTAAAATATGTGATTTATTTGATATCTTTGGAAACTTCTTCAAAATCAAATCATAATTCTCAATGGCTTTATTGAATTCTCTCATTTCCAAGAGACAATTAGCCAAATTAATATGAACATCTTCATTATCAATAGAATCTCTAACTTTCCTCAAGATCTCCAAGGCAGGCCCTAATCTTTTACTCTCAGCAAATATAATGGCAATCCCTTGAGCTGCAAACACATTCATAGGATCAATTTGTAAAACTTTTTGAAATAATTGAATAGATTTCAAATAAGAATGCTTAGATTTCTCTTGTTCTTTAACATTCTTCCTACATTCCCTACCAATAATACAATACAAATTCCCTAAAGAGATCAATGCATAAAGATCATGCGAATCATATTTAACTAACGTGTCTTTATTGTACGAAGTTTGCTTCTCTTCTCTCTTTTGAGTAGTTGTATTTTTTTTCAAAAACCATGAATAAAATGAACGAATTTCCAAATTGGATTCATTATTATCATTCAATGATTCCATCTCATTTTCAATCATTTTAGGGTCCTCCACGTGGTTTAAATATTTATAGAATAAGTTCCTTATCTTGGCTGAAATATAATTAGGATGTTTCGAAAGAATATCTTCATATAGTTCTTGTGCTTTCGTAATGTTTTCTGGTTCTGATTCTAAACTTCTCGCAATATTGTAATTCACTGTTATAAGAGTGGATTCATTCTCAGTAGAGGAAGATAATGATGATCCAGAAGTGAGTTTTTCCTTGGCTAGTTGGAAATATTCTTTCGTCTTTATCATATCACCATTCATATAATAAAATGAACCTAAATTATTTAATAATTCAATTGGGACATCATCAATTCTACCATTTTTAACAAATTTAACCTCTTCTAATGCTTTTATTAAATATTCTAATGATTGCTTATATTGATTTGTTGATTCATATAATTGAGATATGACGAAATATGCTCTTGGGATGACTAATTGGTTTCTTTTAGAATTTGTTGATTTAATATATTTCTCTAAATATTTTATGGCTTTGGAATTCATAATGGATAGTTCTTTATTGGAAGCATTTTTTTTCTCGGTATCATTTTTCTGGTTATTGCGGCTATCCTTTTTGTCGAGACATTTTCCCGCATATAATAAACCTAGGATATAATTCAATTCTTGAATATTTTCATTAGTCTTATATATATTTTCAAATGTTAGAACACTTTCTTCTAAAAGATTTGTTTTAATTTGTGTTTGACCTAATCCCAATTTGGATAATAAATTATCTTCATTTTTTTTTAAACTTTCTTGAAACATGGCGAATGCTTGACGATAATCATTCAACGCATAGTAAGCTCTTCCACACCATAATGTGGATTCAGATAAAATTGTATCTGTCACAATAGAACTAATTGGTTTTATCCTTTCTTCGTAAATATTCAAGATCTTCTTGTAGTCACCTTTATAATAGTAATAACTTTGTAAAAGTGTCAACAAGACAGGATTTTCTTTCCCATTTTCAGTTTGATAAATATTAGATAAATCAATCATTGCATCCTTAAAATTGTCTTTAAACTCATCATCATTCCCTGAATCGATTAATGTCTTATGGAATTTACCTAATAAACATAAGACTTTAGAGTTTTTATTTGTTGGATCTAATTCTAATGATCTTTCCCATGCATTAATTGCCATCTTATAATCCTTTAATTGCCAAAAGCAGGCACCTATCCCAATTCTTGGATCAGGTTTCAAAACAGGATTATTAACAAGTAACTCTTGAAACAATTTCAAACTTGCCATAAAATTTTTCTTCCTAAACAATAACTTAGCTCTCAATAATAAAAACATACAATTCGGAGAGGCATTCGTCGTCGCTAAATTCGTTACATCTTGTTGTAACCCCTTAACGAACAAATCGCAAGTCTCCAAAGCCTTATCATAATGTCCTCTCTGATAATATAAATCCACTGTAGCCAACATATTACAAACCCAAGTTGGATTAATCCCAATAGCTTCTTTCAAACAATTCTCAGCCTCATTCAAATATTTAAATTTTTCTTCAATGGTTCTAGATACTAATTTACATTTTTTCAAATGACACCACGTCAAAAACGTATAGAAATGCCCCATATCTATTTTAGAATCGACAAAATGATCCACTTGTAATGCCATCTTAATCAATTCAATCCCTGCATCAATTCGACCTTGATTCACGTACGAACAAGCAATAGTAAGCCAATGTTCTCGGGAAGCAGATTCCTCCACTAGTAACGTACGTAAATCGGATGGATCATCTGGTAAATCAGTTAATAAATCAATGGAGACTAATTCTTCAGAGGCCTTCAACGGGATATCAAGTGTGGTGGCCCATTCCATGCTGGGGTATGCTGCCACTGCCGCCATTGTCGGAGCAGGTGTGGATGCTGGTGTAACACTCATCTTCGTTGGATTAAAGTTCACGGGGACAGAGAGAGAGTGTGAGTGAGAGGAATAGTGGTATGTGCTAGCGATAATAGTCTACCGTATGAGATAACCAACCAACCAACCAACACCAATACAGTAGCTAAATATATAAACATGTATTTCTATATTCCTTTATTATAGCTTTAGATACACTTTACTTAGTTACATTAAGTTGTATTTACCAGAGCTCACAGAGGGTAACCGGGGAAAGTGAAAAATTTTCCAATATAAATGCCTGGAACATATGAGATGAGATGAGATGAGATTTAATAATTATATACTTATATTCATATATTAGTATTGGTATAGGTTGTTTGGAGGAAAATAAAGACGAATTGGACATCATGACCAACATCACAACTACTCCTACTCCTGTCCGTGTGTTTGTCGGGAATATATTTC
Source organism: Naumovozyma dairenensis CBS 421 (assembly GCF_000227115.2). NCBI lineage: Eukaryota > Fungi > Ascomycota > Saccharomycetes > Saccharomycetales > Saccharomycetaceae > Naumovozyma > Naumovozyma dairenensis. Next base: position 898,129 of record NC_016485.2, read on the forward strand.
ATGATTTTGATTCTTGTTTGAATGATTTATATAAAAGATTTGGTACATTTGGGTCCTGTCTTGATCCTCATTTTGAAAAACATGGTACATTTGCATATTTAAATATGTCATTCGATCCCACGAAGAACGATAAGGGGTTTGAATTCTTGAAAAGGAGTTTAAATAATGTGAAATTTAAAGGTAATGTCTTAAAGATTGATATGGCTAAACCTAATTGGGAAGAAACTTGGAAATTAAGACACGAGTCAGATATCAAAGAGAACGTAAAGAAGGAGAAATTTAATGCCAAGCAAGATTGGAAACATTATAAGAAATTGGAAAATATTTCGTTATCTTTGAAGGATCATCAAGAATTAATGAAGGGAAGAATGAGGAAAACACCAAGAAAGAAAAGTGAATTGAGAAAGATTACATTTAGAATCAACGTTAATGGTTCATTAAAAGTTTATAAATGTTACAAGACAAAACTTTGGGGGTATGAAAGAAACAAAGATTTGAGAGATTTAGTAGTTAAATTTGTCGGGAATAAATGGAAAAATGGATTCGATCATATTGTTGATAAATTAGATTACAGTAGATCGAATAAAAATTTCCAGTCAAGAGTAATTGAATTTAAGACGAAATCTAACACTGGATCTATATCATTGGGTATGGAAAATGATAGTGGGGACGAAGATATGTCTGAAGAAGAAAAGGAAAAGAATAACGAAGTCCTATCTAAAGTCTTACAAGATTTTGATTTCGATAAACCAATGAAGATTTCTTTGGACGATGATGATGTTGACGACGAAGATGAAGAAATGAGGGGACAACAAAATAAAAATTACGATACCAACTATAATAATAGAGAAATACGCGAAGATAGAGATGTACAGCAAAGACATACACAAGTTGAAACGGAAAGCATAACCGAAAATGAAGGAGAAGAAGAAGGAGAACAAGAAGAAGAGGAAGAATTTATTCCAACTTTCGGTGCTACTACTACCTCTGTTGAACAACCTGCTTCAGTTGTGGAAGGTACAATCAGTAATACGAAGACATTAAGAAATTTATTTGCTCCAGATGAATCACAATCCACCACATCGTTCAAGCTAATTGAAGAAAATGATGAAGACATTGACCATGAAAGAGATGAAGAAATGAAAAGGAAACAACAACAAGAACGCGACGAATACATGGCTACACATGTCCCTGTAGTGGACACTCCAATAAATACGAATGAATTAAAGGAAAATAAGAACTTCTTATTCTTCCCACATCATGACTCTCCTTTCTTAGTTGGTCAAACTCAATTAACGAAAATTATTGCCAATTCTATCCCATCTGAGAAGGTTGGTGAAGATAATAAAGACACCATTAATAATGGGAACAATAATAATAATCCATTATACAACTGGGAAGATGAATTTTGGGGGAATAGAGGTGTATGGATGAAGGAAATGAAAAATAGGAAAAGAGATGCTCTACGACAATTGAGGAAAAGAAGAAACCACAACAATGATAGACAAGGGAATGGGTTATTAATTTAATATCTCATCTCATCTGATATATAATAATATAAGCATGTTCTTATTTACGTAGTACGCTACGCAAATAAAAAAAATTGTAGTCATATTCATTCATTCATTTCATCATTTTAGAAAGTTTTTCTTAGAAATAAATGCCATGCCATTTTCATTCATTACATAAAATGGTAGTTTATAATAGAGTCTAAACACGATGTTTCTATATATCTATAGAGAGAGAGCGAGTGGGATATTAAAATGCATTACGACCAAACTTAGTTGCCATTTCCACGGCAGCGGCACCCCAATCTTCCCCATGGTTGTGCATTGTCTTACCTTCATCGATACCAGCTCTTGCTAAAGCTTGTTCTTCTGTTAAACAAGTTAACAACCCAAAGATAACTGGGATATCAATCTTATCTTGCAAAGCCATGATAGCCTGTGTAGTGGAGTCAGAGATATATTCGAAATGCATAGTACTACCTTTAATAAGGACACCAATTGGGATCACAGCGTCTAAGGGAGTACCGTTTTTTTCCTCTCTTTGAGCCAATCTTTTAGCACCATATGGTAATTCGAATGAACCTGGGACGGTTTCCACAATGATATTAGATTCTTGTACACCAAGTGATAACATTCTTTCAATGGCACCTTTTACAAGGGCATCAATGACAACGTTATTCCAACGTGCGTGAATGATACCAATTCTTAATCTTGAACCATCGTATTTTTGATCAATTTTACCTAATCCCTTGACAGCCATTTTTAGATATTTTTTACTTTATTGTGTTGTGCTACTTGTGTCGTATTAAATTATTTGATTCGTAGTATATAGCAAACCAACTCGAACAATATGAAGTTCTTCATTAGTATAAGACTCGATATCAATTAATTGATGATTTATATATGAGGTATGAATGTTTCAACAAGTTTTAATGTGGCAAAAAAATCTATTTCCGTGCCGTTTGTCTTTATTTTTACCGAATTATTACTAATAAATAGAGAAAGAAATAAAGAAAGTGATTTCTTTAAATTGCTCAGACCAGCAATAGTTGTTGATCGTTGGTTATTATTTGTTGCTTGCTGAATAGATTATTTGCTTCTTTAAAGTTTATTGATACACAATTACATTATTATAGGTATGGTATGGTAACGAAAAAGGTCCTGCTTTCCTTTTGTCTCTCTCTCTCTCTCTCTCTCTCTCTCTCCCCGTATGTGTGTAGTTTCCCCTCCTAATACAACTCATCAGTTCTTTCTACTTCCTTGTCTCTTGCATATTGAGAACCACCTTTCGTATCCTTGGCTTCCGCTGTATCTTCTTCTTGATCCCCCAAATCTTCTGGATCCTTGGGTACATTATTTAATTGGACACTTGGTGCATATTTGGTATTTTCTAAATTCACAAAAATAGACGTCATTATCTTATCTAGATATTCCGGAGAGTTAACGTTAAACATGTTAGATGGTCTAACATCCAATTTATAATCGGGTCCATAATATTCGTAATAGTCATTATATGGTAATTCTTGATCAAGCACCACATTGTTCAACAATCCTGTTTCAAAACACCATGTTCTTGCCACGTTTCTCATTGTATAACCACCTCCACCAACAACCATCATGGGAATTCCAAAGGATTTAACATAATTGACACAATTGGCGTGACCTTGCATAGATAAATTAAAACAACCTAGACGATCACCCGATAAAGAATCACCACCACATTGTAAAACCACCGCAGATGGTTGATACCATTCCATGATTCTTTTCACCACTGGTTCAAACACATTTCTATACGTTGCATCATCAATACCATCTCTTAGGGGCACATTGACAGCATAATATTTCCCCTTACCCACACCTACGTCTCTTAATTCCCCCGTACCGGGGAAGAATTCCCCATATTTATGGAATGAACAAGTCATGACACGATCTGTGGAATAAAATGCTTCTTCAACACCATCTCCATGATGAACATCAATATCAATATAAAGAACTCTTGGATGATACCTTAATAATTCAATGATCCCCAAAACAATATCATTCAAATAACAAAACCCTGAAGCTTCAGATTTCTTTGCATGATGTAACCCACCGGCATAATTAATGGCCACATCACATTTGCCTCTATTCAATCTAGCAGCTCCCTCCATGGATCCACCACCTGAGATACTACAATATTCATACAATCCATCAAAGACAGGACAATCATCTCCGACATTGAACTTCACACTTTCCTTCTTAAACAATTCCAAATTATCAGGCGTAACTCTAGATAAAAAATCAATATATTCATCAGTATGGAATTGACACATTTCCTGCTTCGTAGCTGGTTTAGCTCTATAAATTTCCATCTTTTTATATAACCCATAATTCATGATCAAAGAATGTGTCATTCTTATTCTATGAGGTTTCATCGGATGACCAGACCCGTAGGCATAATTACCAACGTCTGCATCGTAGAAATATGCTACTCGTTTCTTGTCGTTGGGTTTCACTTGGATTTCATCAAAGGGTTTGTTTTCGTACACCATTTTATTTGTTCTTCGCCTGTTTTGCAATGTGAATATCCTTTTCTCAGAATTTTATACACGTAATCAAATTAACTGAGCAACCAATGATTTGTAGCCTCTATTCTCAACAACGTGCACCTTTGAATGCCTTCGAAAGTTCAATTAAAGTGTGGTTAACTTCCCAATTTGCTACTGTTATAACAAAGTCCAAGCTGCTTAAGCGCAGTGAGAAAAAATGTTAAGAGAATCGTTTTTCACGTGAAAAGTTTCAAGTTTTATTATATTATTATATTATATTATGGAAGATAGAAGATGGAAAATAGAAGATAGAAGATGGGATTCCACTACAAGAGACTGAACTGCTTATAGAAGAGCAACTGCAACTGTCACTGTCACTAATATCCTACTTACGTTCGAGACAAGACAAGATGGCCTCAGCACAACAACAACAACAAATGCATATGATCCTTCCCGGTGATTCACTGCCTATATCAGAGACAGACCTGAAATCGCACAGACTAGTCCTAGGACCAGGCCTCTATACAGACCCCAAGACACTAACTATCCATCCAGTGAACGCAGGAAAACTCTACATCACTCAAAACAATAACAGTAATAGAATTAATATTCACATAGATTACGAATCTCATCGCTATATACCCCACGTCAATGATCTCGTCATTGGTTGTATCGTGGGCACTTTTGCTGACTCTTATAAAGTCTCATTGAATTCATTCTCAAATTCGGTATCTTTATCTTACATGGCATTCCCTAATGCTTCGAAAAAAAATAGACCTACTTTGAAAATCGGTGACCTTGTATATTGCAAAGTAGCCACCGCAGTGAAGGAATTGGAAGCTACAGTGGAATGTCTGGAGTCTGGGTTTGGTCTTTTAGAGGATGGGATGATTATCGATTCCACTGGTTTGAAATTCGTAAGATTATTGTTATTTGATGATCAGTTCCCATTGTTAAGATTATTGGCTTCGAGAACAAAATTTGAAATTGCAATCGGTGTTAATGGGAAAATTTGGATTAAAGCTGATGAAATTAAAGATACGTTAGCTTGTTATAGATCTATTTTGGACTGTTCCATGTGCCAATCCGTTGATCAATTCGCAAACATTATCAAGAAACATTTCCAAGATTTAAATACTGTCGCTGCTGCTACTGCTGCTACTGAAAATTAGAACTTCGCTACATCATCATATAAATCCCTTTGTACTATATAGTATACACATAATAATATACACACTCTACCATCTCCTTTCGATGTGTTCTATTTATCATCATCACATTTTGTCTTGATAGTAGACTTTGCTCATCTCATCTCATCGCTTTGTCTCACAATTGCAAAAGTGAAAAATTCTTATACATCAAGAATTAAGCTGTCACTTTAATGAATCTTCAAAACCAAATACATATATATTTAACTCATATATAAGTGAACATTTTAATAAGATAATCTGGAAAAGGATTACAGTGATAAATTATTTGTTTAAAAAATGACTGACAACAATCCATTGGTTAATCCAGTACTCTCCTCGAGATCAGATAAGTCTCTATCTAAAAAACAGGAAAGAAAATCAAAATATGCAGATTTAGCTATACAAGGTACCAATAATTCATCCATAGCATCAAAAAGATCTGTCGAATTGTTATATTTACCCAAGTTAAACAAGGACGATAAAACAACCAAGAGTGAATATTTCAAATGGTTTGTTCCTAAAAATATCAAAAGATCCCCATGCATTAATAGAGGGTATTGGCTAAGATTACATGCAATTAGATCAAGATTGAAATCTATCTTAGAATCAAATAATGGGAAAAAATTACTGGTCATAAACTTGGGTTGTGGCTTTGATCCATTACCGTTTGAGCTTTTAGATAGATCCAACAAATCTGCTGAATGTTTCCAAGATACAATTTCCTTCATTGATGTAGATTATTCCGATTTACTTGTAAATAAAATTAAAATCATCGAAAATTCTCAAGAATTATCTCAAATCATCACGAGAGAGCAATCTTCTCACATCTCGGAGGATACCCTCATTACAAAAAATTATAGAACAGCTCCATGTGATTTGAATGACTCTCAAGCATTCGAAATATTATCTCAAGACGAGTCGTTGAATTTAAATGATACAAATGTAATTAAAATATTCATTGCTGAAGTCTCATTAGCTTATATGAAACCATCAAATGCTGATGGAATTATTTCCATTTGTAGCAAAATCCCAAACTCTCATTTCGTAATCTTGGAACAATTAATACCAGAAGGTCCATATGAACCATTCGCAAAGCAAATGTTGAAACATTTTAGAAATAATGATTCACCATTACAATCAGTATTAACGTATCCAACAATAAATTCACAACTCGAAAGATTCAAGAAATTAGGCTTCCCTATTATAAATGCAGGTGATATGTTAAACTTATGGAAACAATTACCCTTAGAAACACGGTCCAAAATCGAGACAATTCAGCCATTTGATGAATTGGAAGAATTTCATCTTTTCGCTCATCATTATATCTTACTTCATGCTACGAACGATACTTTATTCCGATTCACTGATGATTACAAATTCCCATCTCAAGTTCATGCACCGCTACTTTCAGAACGATCATTAAAAATTAAATTGACACACGAAGAATTAAACATCAAGAGATCATTCGGCTCATCGTACGTATCGAAAGGGACAAAAAATCAAATAACGTATCATGGAGGTTGTAATCCAACAAGATTGAACGAAACATTGATAATAACACCATTACATACTGAGGGTAGCCCGAGTGAGGAAGGATACCAAATTCAAACTATAAAGAATGATGACCCCAATTTTAAGAAAAGAATGAATCATACTTTTGTTAACGGGATCATTATCGGTGGAAGGGAAGCACCTCATCGCCCGATTTATGAAACAATTAAATTCAATGGTAATAGCGAATACTCATATGGGATGGAACTACCACATGGAATTGAAAGACATAGACATTGTGCTGTAAATGTTTCTGAGAATGAAATCCTAGTTTTTGGCGGGAAGGTACATTCCACACCTGATGCCTATAGGAAAGACGCATTTTTATCTTATGATATTAGCAAAGATGAGTATACTGAAGTACCATATTATACAGCTATACATACTACTCCACCATGTTTAATTGGAAGTTCTATGTCATATGATAAAGAAAGAAACATCGGTGTTATACTTGGTGGTCAATTATTCAAGGATGATTCTTTCTCTGATAAATTATACAAGTTTTCTTATTGCTCTAGAAAAAAGGAAATTACCATATTAGATGTATTTTCCAATCCTTTATTCCAAAGATATGGCTCAAAATGTGTTTTCATTAATGATCATCAAATTATGATTGTTGGTGGTACTAGTCCTGAAATTGTATTCAATGACAGGACTACAATAATAACCGTGGACATATTGACTGCTAAGATTAACTCTATACCAATCCCTAGGAACATATGGGAAGAAAGTCAAGTCTTTTTGGTTGGATTTGAATTACTAAAAATTAGTGAAACTAAAGTACTAATTTTTGCCGGAGGTGCAACATGTTATGGGTTTGGATCTGTATCGAATGTTGGTATCGAAATCACGTTGCCTTCAACGTAAATATATCTAACAATAGTATAGAATATATACGGTATATATGCGAACACTACTAATCCCATGGAGGAGCATATATATATTGTCCTTTCTTTTTATTCAAACACCAGACATACTTCATGTGAACTATTTATTTGCTGTCATCTTCCATAAAAATGCCAGAAAGTTTGAGCGATGAAAAATTACAGGAAAAGTAGAAGCCGTAAAAACTTTCCACTATACATTGAATAAATTTAGCAGGTGAAAGATCTATGAAGAAAGAAGATCGCGTAATCAGCTGGTTAAATAATCTACGTATACATCCATACACATAAAAGCAGAATATTGTTGCCCAGCGATACCCAAACATTTTCCTTATCTATTTTAAAGCACACAACATACCTGCCGAGTAATGGTGAATTTTGATTTGAGCCAAGTGGGTGCAACGTTCCGTAAAAAGGATAAAGAATATAAAGATGTGGTAGTCCCCGAGGAAGAAGAAGAAGACATTGATGCATCTGAATTTGAAGATGATGAAATTCTGCCTCAAAAAGTGAAAAATAGAAGACCTCGTGAAGATGATTTCACTCAACAACGATTAGCTGCATTGAATCCAGTTCTAACTCCAAAGACAGTTATACCAATATATTTAATCATTGCAGGTGTTTTCGTTATCGTTGGGGGATGCCTATTAGCCTTAGCGTCTAGAGTCGATGAAATGACTTTATATTATCAAGATTGTATGACTGCTGCTCCGACCGATGATTTCGCAGATATGCCAACTTCACATTATAAATATTATTTCCATAACCTTCCTAATTTTGATACTAGTCCACAATGGAGGTTCATTGATGATCCAAATGATGATTTCCAAGAACGTGGGACATGTCAAATAAGATTCACCATTCCAAGAACAATCAAGAAGACCGTTTATATAAATTATATGCTAGAGAAATTTGCTGCAAATCATAGACGTTATGTCTTATCATTCAGTGAAGATCAACTTAGAGGTGCAAAAGCCTCCTATGATGTTATCCATGATTCTACTGGTATTAATTGTAAACCATTAGCTAGAAGTAGTAATGGTAAATTATATTATCCATGTGGATTAATTGCTAATGCAATGTTTAATGACACGTTCCCAATGGAATTGATTAATGTTACTGACACTTCTAATAATTACCCATTAACGAATCAAGGAATTAATTGGAAGACTGATAGACAAAGGTTTAAGAAGACTAAATATAATTATACTGAAATTACCCCACCGCCATTTTGGGAAAAAAGTTTCCCTGACGGATATAATGAGACTAATATTCCAAACATTCAAGAGTGGGAAGAATTTCAAAATTGGATGAGACCTGGTGCATTCGACAAATCAACTAAATTGATTAGACGTAATGGGAATGATAGTCTACCTGCAGGTGAATATGAAATTGATATTGGATTACACTGGCCCGTTACTGAATTCAATGGTAAGAAAGCAGTATATATTACACATGGTTCAAGTATAGGAGGAAGAAATTCATTCCTAGGTATTGTCTACTTAATTGGAGGTTGTATTTGTTGTGCCATGGCGATTGTATTAGCAGGATGCTGGGTGATGAGTGGGCGGAAGATTGCCGATCCAAATTCTTTGTCATGGAATAAACATTAGAAACTATCACACTAAGTAAGTATGTACTGACGCTGGTTAACTTCCGATAAAAACATAGTTACATGTATACACATTTATAAAAATCATTTATTTATTCATTCATTCATTCTTTCAAATTATACCTTTGAATTATTGACCATTGGAATCCATGACCTAGATTGTCTCATCTAAGTTACAATCTCTCTCTCTCTCTCTCTCTCTCTGTCCATCCTATAAATTAACACCTGAACATTAGCATTTGTGTTTTATACCTCCAGAGTTTTTCCTTTCACGTGACCTACACCCAAAATAAAACACCCAATGACCCTCGCTATGTGAGTCACTTAACGAAACTAAAATAACTCAGCCAAAGAACACCCAATCATCCAAATGACCAAAGCGAAGAAAACATGACATTTAAAAGAAGGCAAAAGAGAGGCCTATATAAAGGAAATGAAATTTTGTTAACATCCAACCTTTTTTCCTTTAAGTGCAAGCAACTGCGACCTCACACAAAATTTAACCGCTGAAATCTTATTTCCCAAATAAGGAATAATAACAACAACAACAACAATAATAAGAATATGTTTAGAAGAAAGTTATCAACAACTACGTCTCGTTTGACATCAAGTCTCAAAGCAACACTACAAAAAGATGTCAATTATCAAGTGACTACATATGCGAGACCAAACGATCTATGTGTCACTAGAGGTCTAAATGCCAAATTATATGATGATATCAACAACAAAGAATACATTGATTTCACAGCTGGTATTGCAGTTACTGCCCTAGGTCATTCAAATCCTCAGGTCTCTAAGATCCTTGCTGAACAAAGTAAAAAATTGATTCATTCCTCCAATTTATACTACACAGCCGAGTCCCTAGAACTGAGTGCTAAGATCATTGAAAAGACAAAGCAATTCGGTGGTCAACACGACGCTTCAAGAGTATTCTTATGTAACTCAGGTACTGAAGCTAACGAAGCTGCTTTAAAATTTGCCAAGAAACATGGTATCACCATTAACCCAAAGAAACAAGGTCTTGTTGCTTTCCAAAACTCTTTTCATGGTAGAACTATGGGTGCTCTTTCTGTTACTTGGAATGCTAAATATAGAACTCCCTTCGGTGATTTGATTCCACATGTCTCATTCTTGAATTTGAATGATGAATTGACTGTCTTGCAAAATTTCATTAGAGAAAAGAAAGACGAATTAGCTGGGTTGATTGTGGAGCCGGTTCAAGGTGAAGGTGGTATTTTCCCAGTTCCTGAAGAAAAGTTAATTGGATTGAAACAAATTTGTCAAGAAAATGATGTCATGGTCATTTATGATGAAATTCAATGTGGGTTGGGTAGAACTGGTAAACTGTGGGCTCATGCGCATTTACCAAAGGAAGCACATCCTGATATCTTCACTGCTGCCAAAGCTTTAGGTAATGGATTCCCAATCGCTGCTACCATAGTTAATGAAAAGGTGAACAATTCTTTAAAGGTTGGTGATCATGGTACTACTTATGGTGGTAACCCATTAGGTTGTGCAGTTAGTAAATATGTTATGGATACTTTAGCTAAAGAAGATTTCTTACAACAAGTTCAAAGAAAAGCTGACCTATTTACTAAACGTCTAACTCAGATCCAACGAAGATTCCCACACCATATTAAAGATGTCAGAGGTAAAGGTCTGATGATTGGTGCTGAGTTCGTAGAACCTCCAGCTGAATTAGTTAAGAAAGCTAGAGAATTAGGTCTTCTGGTTATTACCGCTGGTAAGAGTACAGTCAGATTTGTTCCTGCCTTGACTATCGAAGATGAAGTCATTGAAGAAGGGTTGAACATCTTTGAAAAGGCAGTTGAATCTGTTTATGCATGAATAAAAAAGCATTCATATGAGAACTTATTATAAATTTTTTATAGACTTCAATCTCATGTAACTTAATAACATACATCAAATAGTATCATTGTATAGAAGAACCATAGGTATAATTACTAATTCTTCTTGTATTTTATCCTAATATTATTTTTATTTTAAATTTTTTTGAATTAACTATTTATTATTTGGTATTTTTCTCCTTAATTCGACCTGATTAGTTAAGAAGAAAACGTTTTGTAACATAATACATATTTATCTAATATATTTTGATCTTCAATAACCAACTAACAAAAACAGAGACATATTGTTATTAAAGGAAAACCATGTTTAGTATCATATACTTATCTATCTTACAAGGTAATTGTTGGTTGGGCGTTTCTGTTGTTAGCAGAGGAATGTGGGTAGAATTCCAAATGACCATCTTCAGTCAACTTCAAAACTTGCTTGAATTTGGCACCAATGTTACGTAAAGCTTGTTCATTTTCAGATTTAGTCCATAATGCAAATTTGTTACCACCTTTTCTAATGCTTAAGACAACACCGTTAATTTCAGATTCTTCTTCATCAATAGTTTCACCAATGACAGCTAATAAAGTTCTTAACCACAATTCATCAATTTCGCTACCTTTACTTCTGATTTGGAAAGACCACTTACCACCTTTAGAGTTGGCAGTATCTTCCCATTCTGGTCTAATGTCACCACGGAAAACATGGTAATCTGATTTCAAAGGTAATTCATGTGGTTCAGGGATATTTTGAATGATTGCCCAAAACTCTTCGACAGTTTCGAAACTCGTAACTGGACGTAACAAATCGGACCATGATTCAGACTTATCGACAGCTGGTTTAGTGTACCATAAAGTCCATTTAGAGTTCAAAGGATGTTTAACTTCAAAGTTATTACTATCAGTTAAAACAGTCTTTGGCGTATCATCACTGACTGAGACAGTTTCTAATTTTTGACTGACTTCTTCAACTGACATTATCCTATCCTCTTGCTTGAAAGTGATATTCTGATCTTGATGAGCTTCCACTCCTTAAATGCAGTTAATATAACACCACCTAGCTTAATTACTATTAAAACCACCTCTTACTTTACTAGATTCAATTTCAGTTTTGTTGTCGACGAAAGAAAATTTTTTCATTTTGACTCAGGGTTGATCCAACCCTACTGAATAACCCTGACATTTCGAGATTAGGGTCAAAAGTTTAACCACTTGATGGGAAATAATTTGGATATATAGAATACAAAACGGAAACACCTGTAGTTTATTATTTTGAATTTCAAAACATACGTCAAGAATGCTTGAAGATATATGAGTTCCATCTGTAGGATATGACATATATACAATGGAACGACCCGAAGTGAAGGGAAATGATTCTTGAAGGTATTGCCATTACGACTTCTGCATCGCTGCTATTGTTATATCTTTGCCAAAATAAATTGCTATATCCTTCATGGATCAATAAATATAGAAATGTCGACGCTTTACTATCTCAGGAATACGATCTGCCTTACACGAGAGAGATGTTGACAACAGATGATAATATACAGATTGAGGCATACAATCTTAAAAATGAGAATGGCAATTCAATTTCAACAATTTTGATCCTATCACCGAATGCTGCCGACATTAGATTATCTCTCCTGATAATGGATGTTTTCTACAATCAAATGAATACCAGCGTGTTCATATATTCGTATAGAGGCTATGGTATTTCACAAGGACAACCTACAGAAGAAGGTTTAAAGAAAGATGCTGATTGCGTTATCGAATACCTCAAAAATGATCCATTTTATAAGACGAAAAAATTAATATTGTACGGTCGTTCCCTTGGTGGTGCAAACGCAATATATATTGCTTCAAAATATCATAACTTCGTGAAAGGTATCATTCTTGAGAATACTTTTTTAACAGTTAGAAAAATTATACCTTATATTTTACCTGTATCTAAATATTTTTCTTTCTTTTGTAAAGATATTTGGAACTCAGAAAGAGATATCGTCCAAATCGATCAAGATGTTCCTTTCCTTTTCCTAAGTGGATTAAAGGATAAAATCGTCCCACCTTCTCAAATGAAAAGGTTATACGATTTATGTCCTAGTAGATACCGTGAACTTTTTGAATTTAATGAAGGTGGACATAACGACACTATTATACAGGATGGATATTGGGAAATAATAGAGGAGTTTTTAAAAAAATATAAAATGATTGACAATGAAGTGAAAATAGAGGCGATGGCCCCCCACTTATGAAAATACCTAAAAAATATCCAATTTTAGTATACTTAGCTTGATGCATTTATTTGTAGAAGAATATATGGACTTAAATATCGTTCTCTAATTAAATTAATTCACCTAAACAACCAGCTGGACAGGTATTCATTCCTTCATCAAGAAACCAGTTCTTAAAGCATTGGAAATGGGCTTCATGCCCGCACCTTAAAGCTGTAAGTGTTAATTTCTTCATTGGGCATTCACAAATAACACACAAACTATTTGGTTTTCTGCAGGAATCACAATACCAATAGCCAAATTTCCCCAATACAGTCTTGTCATGTGTTTGTTGTGCTTCCATAGTGAGCTTCCGTTTAGATACTTCGTTCATTAATAAAGCCCCACATTTTTCACAGTAAATTTGAATGGTCGATTGATCTCCTTCTGCACCCATAATATCATTCCAAGGACAGTATTTTAACAACGATGCTGCGCATCCAAATAACTCATAACGGTGTAATAAAGATATAAAATGATAAACACTACTTTTCACGATATCCATGCTAGTAATATGGTACATATCTTGGAATAACAATAAGATGTTTATCACTAAGAATACATTTCCTTCAGCAACTGCTTGTTCGTAGACTTGTTGGATGATTCTCTTAGTATTCCACGGAGGAATGACGTGTACTTTACGTTCTGGTTCTATGATCTCATCGTTCTCTCCGCTCGATAAAGATGTTAGATCTAGCCCGCTAGTATCCAAAGCCTCATTTTGGAAATAACTTGTAGTTTTCCTTCTAAATAAAGTCAAGTCTGACGGACTTCCAGCAAAACTCCGTAATGATGACATATGGCTCCGAGGGCTGGTATTCGAAAACGGAGATGGTGTATTACACAGCTGCGGACTTTTGGTTCCCATTGCACCGTCAGTAGGAGGTATTGCTGTCATGAAAGTATCGATAAAAGATGGTCTTTCGGATTTTCTTCGTAAAATCGGAATTATTTTAGTAGGTTTCGTTTTGGTTGCAACAGCTACAACATCATCGTTTTTGCCCTGGTCACCCGAGCTTTCTATTGTCTTATCCTCACTAGATGTTTTAACAGATTCCTTATCGCTTTGAAATATAGCGCTCTTTGGTTGTACGTTGTTGACATTTCTCTTGCTCAGTTCATTCTCATCTTCAACCGCACTGGCATCTTGACTACTTCCATCTCCCAACTTACTTAGTTTTCGTAATTCCGTGATGGACTCCAGCATACTTTTCTGTTGTTGCGGACATTCTTCTTGTTTTGCCAGGCGTAACTCATCTTCCTCACTTGTTTCTGATACTTCTTTAATTTCAGGTGAAGATTGTTCCACCGTAAGTGAATTTTCCTCTATGAAGGAACCACGATCACTAGTAATAAATTTGCTGGAATCTGAATCTATAGATTCTATTCGTTTCGAAATTCTGTTTTTATCATTTCTTAATGTTTTTTGAGTTTTGTCATCGGTATCCTTGGCGTGTCCTTCTTGGATTTTCCCCATTACATGGGTGAGCTGTTCTTTATCGTAAATAACTTCCCTTTTCAGAGGATCATTTAACCTCTTCAATTCCCATAACAAGGCATCTCTGATTAATATCCATGTTTTAAAATTTGGGGAATCACCAATTCTGAAATAAACTTCAGAGTTATGATTACATATCGATACTAAATCGATAAGCGTATCAGTTTTATCCTGGATTTGAATTGCTGCAGATTGATGCATACTTTCTGTCAATTTACTGATTTCTCGTTCTTTTCTCAGTTTTGCAGTCTTCCTTAAACTCGAAGGCGGTTTGATTGAAGGTGATTTTTCATTACTTTCACCAGCACCAGTCACTGAACGATCCAGTATATGACTCGATATAGATGATTTTGAAATCGATGTCGCATCATCCGAGTTAGAAGCTTCATGCTCTTCTTTTCTCCTATTGGCAATCAAATTTGTCCATGTCGTGTTCTCCAATAAACCGTATTTTTCCCCTAACATTTCATGTGCTTCATTCTTACTTTTTTCATTATCATATTGGTCCTTATCGCGTATTTTATCATCATCTATTCCGTTCTCAATGTCATAGTGACGCCCCTTTATGTATGAAAATTCTAATTCCTTTGCCAAGTATTTGAAAACTTCGACTGGCGATTCTTTAATTCTCATGGTTTCCTCTGTTACTAAATCTTTCGGTAATTGTGACATCCTAATATCATTTAAAATACACGGTAAATCTAACGTTACAATTATAGGTTCATCAATAGTTCTTTTTTCTATCAGTCCATTAATAGTTACATCCACTATGTTACTATGGTTATTTTGTACGTTCGATAGAGATAAAGACGAAACATTTTTAGGTGGTAAAACAGTGTTGTTATTTTTATTTTGTAGAACACTTCTAGTACTAAAAGATTGGCCCAAAGAGGGTCTCTCGAGAGAATGCATAGAAGGGCGTTTTGAATGGCCTGTTAATCCCATCTTTATGTTTTGCATTATTTTCTTTGTAGTAGTAGGTATCACAGTATCCGCGGTACTTTGAGAAGGGATAGGACTTAAAATCTGGTTAATATTCACTCGATTATTAGAAGCTAGAGCTTTTTTGGAAATTACTGGTTTCACATCATTGGCAACCTCGTAACTTCCAGCTTTTTGATCAATAAATAATAGACCATTCCCATCCAGATCCCTCCATTTTGTTACATTTTTAGGTAAATTTTGTAAAACCGTTGGTTCTTTGGAAATATCCCAACCGTTGATAAAACTATTTTTATCAACATTGAAAATTAGAGCGTCATCCCACCAAGCGAGACCTAACGAAGATGCCGATGTCAATAGCACATTCTTTGGAATATATTTTCTGGCAAGAGAATATATAGAAACTTGGGCCTCGTCACCCATAGACGACAATGCCAGTAATGAGTTGAAAACATTTACATCAAACGACGGACGAAATTTCAGTTTTGTTATGGGTGACCCGGTATTAATGGTCATTTCAGGGAAGGATGATACATTACTGGAGTTTAAATTCCCCGGATTCCATGTATGGTTCAATACTGATGCTGCCGACATTGAATGTGACGAGGAAGGAGGATGTTGCGACATTTCATTGATTTGTTCCATAGCGTTCTCTAAATTTGGAGACGGTTTATCACCAAGATACCAAAGACAACATTTCCCGTCCCTACCTCCTGTTGCTATGTAGTTATGATGGGGATGCCAATTAAGACATAAACCAGGTCCAGTATGAGCGTTTATCTTTTTTTCAATTTGACCTGGTTTCCTTATATCGTATTTTAGCAAATATCCTGAATCATGTATAGATGCAAATTTATAGCCCGCACCGTTATTTATGGAATGGACGAAGTCATGGCCGGGCATCCATTTAATATCTCTAATTGAATCTGATGCTGTATTAAAGCTTATATCACATGGTGTTGAATTTCTCGTTGCGTTTGATCGTAAATCCCAGATCTTCACGCATGCATCTTGCCCCCCGCTAATTATTAAATGTGTTTGGATCATGTTAAAATCAAAGCTATTGATCGATCTTGTATGCTCAGAAATGTGGTTAATAAGGGGTTTTAAGATTAATATTTTTATTATATCAAATATTGATATATCAGTAGAATTCGTACAGATGGCAATAAGGTTCTTTTGTTCACCAAATCCCGTCTTGATGTCTGCAATGGTGCTCAGTTTGATTTTCTTGCCTCTTTTGATTCTGTTATTTGTTGCCTTCACTCCATGTCGTAATGAACCAGAATTAGAATCTAAGATATCATGGACTAATGTGATAGATTCATTTTCTGGTGAAAATCTATAAAACCCCAGATGGTCCTTCCCTGCACACATTAGACCATTATTATTTGGGTCGTTAATTTTACTAATACTTGAAAGTTCTTTATTCGTGCGATGACTATACAGGAGACCTGATGATTGTTTACTTTCTGCAGGATCAGCATGTCTTAATATATTGCCATTATTGTTACTAATTTTTCCTTGGGTTTTATCAGTCGATCCTACTGAATCCGTATTTTTACTATTACCATTATTGCTGATGTTGTTCTTATGGAAATGTTTTTGAATGTAATATGATGATCTTTCTGAAGAGCTAGGCAAGTGCAAGGAAGTTCTTAAGGATGATCTATTGATAGATGTTATTGTACTAGAATCATTCTTCATTGAGCTCCCAATGGACGAGTAACTTCTCGGAAGCGATCCATGATGGGTTGAATGCATTTTATTTCGCGAGACAGCGATATCTCTTCTTGGTGGCATATTCATCATTCAATTGCTTTGAACTACGTATACCGCATGGATTATATATTATGCAAAGCTTTCTATGAATTAGTTGGAGGGCTTGTATCATTGCTTTCTGATGAAACGATGAAGCCCAAATAGGTTTTGTAGTTAAAAGAGGTTGTTCCCAGATGCTAAATGTTCATCGCGGCTAAAGTTGGAAATTTTACTTATTGAAGGTAAATTGTCAGCTCATCTACATTTGATTCTATAAGGACTTGACTTAAGAGATTCCAGAAGTCAAGAATTGCTGTTTGGAGTAAGAGCTTATATCTGTAGCTACACAATTGTTAGAAGATATAATTAAGAGAAGACCATAACCAAGAAAATACAATGGACGACCCTTCAACCTTAGGACATATCGAAATGGAAGATCTCATGCCAGCCGACGGACATACCAATGAACAAAAGAAAGAGAGTCCAGCGCAAGATGCAACACCCTTAATGGGAGAAGCCAAAGCTGGTAAAAGTAGTAGCGACGATATTAATGCGCTCCCCTTGGAAGGTATGAGAGATGTCATCTGGAAAGACCATGTAATAAAAGTATATCCCTTAAATTATCAAAAGATACATATCGTAAGATGGCAAATCTTCGCAGGATTATTATTGTTCCTAGTATTTGGTCTCAACGATCAAACAACAGGTTCGCTAATGCCCACTTTAGTGGAGGAGTATAACATTTCTCGCGTCAAGGTATCCACTATTTTCTTCCTTCAATTATTAGGCTATACGTTGGCATCCCTTTGTAACGAATGGGTACATCGTCTTGTCGGAACCAGAGGTGGTGTCATTATAGCCACATCAATATGTTTGATATTTTTTTCCATATTAGTTAGCAAACCTTCTAATTTTTATCTTTACCTGTTTTGTTACTTACCCCTGGGATTAGCGGTTGGAATATTAGATTCTCTAGGGAACGTGCTCATTGGAAATTTAGTCGTTCATAAAAATGAGTTTATGGGTCTAATGCATGCTGCTTATGGTGCTGCAGCAATGGTGACGCCTCCACTTGTTTCTCATTTTGTTGGAGCAAAGCATTGGCCGTTGGTTTTTTTCATTCCATTAACAATATCTGCGATCGCTCTCATTATTGTTATACCCTCTTTTCGGTTTGAAACTGCAGTGAAATATGACTATATCTGTCACGAGGAAGATGAAGTAAATGAAATGGGTGAAACCCCGTTGGAAGAAAATGCCTTGGACATTGAGAAAGTAGATGAAGCGAAGTTCCTTACGATGTTACAAAAACCACCGGTATTATTATATGCTATTTTCCTTTTCCTTTATCTTGGTGCAGAAATTTCCACTGGTTCATGGTTATTCACATATCTTTTGGAAACGAAATCTGATAACAAAATATCCATGTCATATATTGTTGCATCGTATTGGATGGGATTAACTGTAGGTCGTTTATGTTTAGGATTTGTTTCTGATCGATATTTCCCCAATGTTTATAGAGCAAATCGAGTTTATGCTTACTTGACTGTCTGTTGGTATACAGTCTTTGTTGTTGTTGGATTATTCCATTCCAATTCTAACTTTTATTTTGCGGTCTTATTCATTGTAATATTTCTTTGTGGTGTCTTTATTGGGCCTTTGTTTCCAAATGGAAGTATAGTTGCCTTACAAGTCTTACCAAGGAGGTTACACATTAGTGGTATCGGTATCGCAGTAGCGGTAGGTGGCTGTGGAGGTGCTGCGTTACCTTATAGTGTAGGTGTTATCACTCATATAGCTGGCGTAGAATGGATCCCCTTTCTATGTTGGGCAATGGTTGTTTTAGTCACCTTGGTATGGTCATTGTATCCAAGATATATTCATGGCTATGATGAATTCTTATAGAGAAAGTAATTTTACCATTATAAACAAACACACACATTGATATATCTATATATTCACTTATCGTCTACTAAAACGTACTTTATTGTTATTTTATTCCATCTTTATGAATGGCTATTTTGTTCGAAGCAGGAAATCATTAATATCTTATAGATTTGGGTTAGTCATCTTTCGTCATTCAAATACATTAGATAGTGAAAGAAACCATTAGAAAAAGCCCAACATTCATGATGAATGACAGTATAGACAAAGACATATTAAATGCTTGAAAGCCAGGTAGCTGAAAGTCTGGTGTTCCCTCATTGATCGAGTTCCTATTTCCAGTACATACGAACAGTGTCTTTAACTTTAGATTCGGAATCTGCGTAGTAGCACCGAACATTCCTCTCGGAGATCTCACTGATTATGCGTAAATACAAAAGAAAGAAAGCTGCTTCTAAATGCGAGTTTTACCGATGTCCACTGCGTTTAACTTAGATTTACAGGTACTTATTTAATTGAGCGAATCGGTCCTGATCATTTTTGGTTTTCTCAACTTGGACTTTAACATAACTATATCCCCCATTCCTCTCATAGGTTATATGGTCGTTGAGATGAGAATATTTTGCAGTTTTTACAATGAATTAATGCAATTAATTAAAAATATATACTTCATTGAATATTTATAACAGAGATCTTTCTTGGTCAAAAGTATCAAGAACTATATAACTCATGAGGGCTTATAATCGTGAGCTGGAGTAAAGAATGAAAAAAAGCCTGAATGCTTCTCCAACTTTATGAAAGCAGCCTTCTTCTTAGCCGTTTCTCCGGCCAATCTTTTCCACGTATGTAATGGATCAACCGCCTACGTATAATATAACAGTAGAAGTATTAAACCTATTATTGCTATCCGACATTACTTTATTAGCACCAATAGTGGACTTTCCAGCCTGATCATCAAAAGAAAAGTTATTGGGGTCTCTAAAGAATTTTCTCATAACACCTTTTGGACCAATTAAGTTAGTTCTAGGATCCTCTCTGGTAAGAGTCACAAATTTGACCTTCAAAAGAAATCCACCTGTGTGGGGTCTTTCCAAAATTATCCAACCATATGTTTGAGTCAGCTAAATATTGAGTGACCGAAAAGATTTCAAGGTTCTGCTCTTTTAGGGCATCTCTAACATTAAGCCCTCTAATAGCAAAATCCTAAAATGATTTATCTTCGAAACCAAATAATTCCAATGAGAATTTGAAACTGTATTTACCAAAACGACTTTATGTCAAGGTTTGGTCTGTGGTATCCTCGCCGAAAAGAAGGCTAGTCTATTGTTGCTCACAAATGTGGTAACACATACAACAAGAAACACAAACAGGTGGAAAATGACAAGATGAATATGCCGCTACGATAGGTGGAAATAGTAATAGTGAATAATGTGTACTAGATACTATTGTCGAATGTTTATATTTTAATATATATTAAAATATTACCTCTACCTGAAGCAGTATCTGTGACCCACAAGCAGATCCAACGTCACTTTTCCCCTGTTTCTTTGTTGGTTTAGGAGCTACATTAAGACGCCTTCTATCTGTTATGGGGCCATTGACGGCTTTGTCAAAATGGTCGTAGCAGGTACATGCTAATACTTTTGAATATTTAGGTCTGAGAGTATCAACAAAAGATGAAATAGCCTCGTCCCTTCGAACTCACAGTAGAGTCCTTCTCTTTTCTGGAAGTTATTTCTATATTCACTGGGATCAATTTATCCTCATTTTCAGAAGTATGCCTTCTGAGATCTTGCTGTTGATGTTTCACAATTAGTTGAAGTTCCCTTGTCATTCATTTCTTCACTTTCGACCATCTTTTTCTTGTTAATCTTTTTTTAATTTCTTGCTTGATTTGATTTTAGCCTTTTTTAAATTCTTGCCATTGGATGAAGCAATGTCCAGATTGAAAGCCAAATAATGGAAGATGAATCATTTCGGGATTTTGCCATTAGAAGACTTGATGTAAGGGATGTTCTAAGAGAGGAAATAACCCTGAACTCTTTTCGGTTACTCAATATCGGCGATATAGCGAGGAATTAGACATAAGTTCTTTGTTGTATTCTTGCATGGTCGATGTAACTCGAAGGATTGTTGAAGTTTATCTAAGCGCCTTATCTATGTTAATATTAGTCTACAAAAAATTGTAGAAATAGTGAAACTTTTACGAAAGTTGAGATATTCTCTTAAAGAAACCTTGAAGAAATAAATACAGAGAAAAACTATAATACACCTGACGGTAACTAGACGCTTCATACATCATTTTCCATATACATTACAACATATTAAGATAAAATGGATCAACCGCAAAAGAAGTACGTGATACATCGTAGAACAGTCGATTTGAGTTCACCATACGCACGATTACAATTCAACAAGAAGCATGGATTATCAACGATACCTACGATTGAGCCTGAAACATCATACGCCACGAATATAATGCCACCATCAGCATACAATAATGACTATAATATGCAACGGATTTTGAATGTACCGAGTAAATTTACTCATCTAAGTTCAAATAAGGTTAAACATGTAATTCCTGCGATTAAATGGACACCTGAAGGTAGGAGGTTAGTGGTAGCGACTTATAATGGTGAATTTTCACTTTGGAATGGGACATCATTCAATTTTGAAAGTTTGATGCAAGCTCATGATTCATCTGTTACCACTATGGAATATAGTCATGATGGTGATTGGATGATTAGTGGAGATTCTGATGGTATCATTAAAATTTGGCAAGCAAATTTCAATATGGTTAAAGAATTAGATGATGCACATACGGAATGTATTAGAGATGTGGCATTTAGTGGGAATGATTCGAAGTTTGTTAGTTGTTCTGATGATAATATTTTGAAAATTTGGAATTTTAGTAATGGTAAATTGGAAAGAGTTTTATCCGGTCATCATTGGGATGTTAAAAGTTGTGATTGGCATCCAGAAATGGGGTTAATTATTTCTGCTTCTAAAGATAATTTGATTAAATTATGGGATCCCAGATCAGGCAATTGTGTATCGACAATACTAAAATTTAAACACACCGTATTAAAGGTAAAATTTCAACCGACAGGTGGAAATATGATAGCTGCAATTTCAAAGGATAAATCGTGTAGAGTATTTGATATAAGACATAGTATGAAGGAGTTATTATGTGTTAGAGATGAAGTAGACTATATGACATTATTATGGAATCCAATAAATGAATCCATGTTTACAGTGGGGAATTATGATGGATCAATCAAACATTTTGATCTTCTACAAGATTTGACCAAACCAACCCATGTGATACCGTACGCACATGATAAATGTGTAACTTCCTTATCATATAATCCTATGGGAAATATTTTAGCCAGTGCGTCCAAGGATAGAACTGTGAGATTTTGGACAAGAGCTAGCCCTATTGATCCTAATGCATATGATGATCCTACGTATAATAATGATAAGATAAATGGATGGTTCTTTGGTATCAATAATAATATTAATGCTGTAAGGAATAAAACAGAACATGGTGTAGCCCCACCGGTACCGACGAACGATGATAATAATACTATATCAAAGATAAACGGTAATTTCATGACAGGTGCAAATAATACGTTACTCATGCAAAACGGTAATAATAGAATGCAGATGAGTAATCATATTAATACTAATGGCGCGATGGTACCACCAGGGATGCCACCTTATACAATGAATATGAATATGCATACCCATATAAATACTGGTATGGATATGAGTAATACGCCTTTGAATACACCTGATATAGATTCCAAATTACCGGGACTGACACCAAAGACTAATAACTCGAGTGGATTACCAGGCCTTGGGTAAGATTCTATGTATTATGAAGTAGCATACAAATAAATAATTATGGAGCATATTTATTTTATATAAAAAAGGGACGAGCATAACAAAAACTTTGAAAACAAAATTAGAAAATGGGAAAACAAAAAAGTGAAATAAAAATATATTTATATATTAAAAATTATGGATATTAAGTATACTGAATTAAATTGATAGTAATAATACAATTTTTTTTTAGCGAAGATCTTCTATATCTTACTGCTTGATTATGTGGCAATGCTGGTCATCAAAGGGGAGGGTCATTAGTCATTAGTGTTATGGCGATGTATCTTTTCTTTTATCGTTGTCAAGTTTTTATAACAATTATGTTTTAAAGGAGGTGAGAGAGTGTGTTGTAGTTGTATTTACTTTTACTGTTTTTTTTCAGGAGGAGATGCAGTCAACGTCATTGAAGAAGGATTATTTATTACCAAATAAATCCTTTAAATAATCATGGTTTACCACTTCGGATAAAACAGATAAATAGTTTAATTTTTTAGAATTATCCCAATTTATATTATCAACTCTTGCTGGTTGAATGAAATGTTGTGGGAATTCAATTGGTTGTTGTATTTCTTGTTCATTTTGGAAGAAATTATCAACTTTCTCGACATATAAATGGCCATATAATTGATTATAATTTTGCACAAACGAAGAGATTAAGTTAATTAAAAAATGGATTCGTTGTGAGTTTGAATTTGTTGGAACTTTAGATAAATAATTATAATGATCTTTTTCAGGAATTAATTTTAAGCCAGCATCAATTATATTAAAATAGAATAAATTACAATCAGGAGTCTTTTCAATAATATGATTAAATTCATCTGTTGAGAAGGGAACGAACTGAGAATAATAATGTTTTAACCTCGAGGCAAAATCTTTGACAGCAAGATGGTATGGTTTATCAAAATAATCTTCATTGAATGATTTATTATGAATATTGAATTTAATAAAATTTGGATTTGAA
The DNA here is from genome assembly GCF_000227115.2 of Naumovozyma dairenensis CBS 421. Taxonomy (NCBI): domain Eukaryota; kingdom Fungi; phylum Ascomycota; class Saccharomycetes; order Saccharomycetales; family Saccharomycetaceae; genus Naumovozyma; species Naumovozyma dairenensis. The sequence goes on from NC_016485.2 coordinate 922,456, forward strand.
GAAGTTACTTGTAGAACGATTGGAATTAGATTAAAATTGCTTGTTTGTTGATTATTAAATTCAAACAAAGTTTCAAAAATGAAATTTCTTCTTAGTACAGTTGAATTTGTAGCATCAAATATGCCTATATCACAAAAATCATTATTTAACTCATTTATTAATTTATTTAAAGTCAATTTTGCAAATTCTTCCTTTTTATTTGAGTTTTTAGGATTAAAGATATCGTCAGTGGAATTATTTGGTAAGTTCATGACTGTATTAAATCTTTTCTTACTCATAGCTCTTCTCATATCACCTGCATTAAATATTTCGATACGTAATGGTACACGATCATCGCTAGAGGTAAAGTTTTGAGAAATATATTCTACTAATTGTTTAGATATGGCCGATTTGCCAACTGCAGGTAAACCAATCATAATAATGACAAATTTGTTTGGAACATGAATTTGATGCGTTAATGTGTTACTATTATTATTATTATTATGGATGTCGGCTGTGATATTTGTAGTATTATCAACAATATATGAATTTGTTGGTGTAATTGTTTCCATTTTTTGAGGGTAATTAAAAGTTAAATGTGATAAAGGAGATGGTTTTTGAATATCTTTAGTTTCAAAGTGAAGAGTATTATTAACCTTTGGAAGAAAGCATGGATCCTTCTCGATTTCATCATTGTCATAATAATAAGATGAGTTGTTCATGAGATAATCCAATTTAGAATAGCTAGAATTATTGTACCCTTCTAGGGAAAATAAAGAGTTGCTAGATTGTTTGGATTTTGCAGTTTTACTGGTATTACTATCAACCGTGGAAAATACGTTTGTTGGAACAGTAGAGGTAATGGCGTTAGAAGTAGTCTCGTTATTAGGAGTTGTATTGTTATTGTTATTAATAATATGATCCATGGAAGCGTTATTGATAGTACTATTGTAATTGCTGTGAAGGTTTGTATTTTCTTGGGGTATAACAATAAATAAAGATTAAATATTGCTTCCTCTTTCAGTACTTTGATATATACGGCTCCCTATTTTCGACGTTTCGTTTTTGTATATATATTCTGGAAAAAAATTTCTTCGAAATATAAGGAAAACAATGAAGAACCTTTCGATTATTTATTTTCTTGGGACACTTTTTTTTTTCTCTTTAAATCAGCCTTGCACCACTTATATTTTTGAAGTATTTATGTAAACAATGTTAATTAAACAGTCTTATTTTTTTTGCGATGTCTTTATTATTCTAATATGTATGTAGGTTTTTATTTCCATAATTCGATGGGTTTTCCTTTATAAAAAAGAAAAATGTCCCAGGCACCGACACACTCCGTGCACCACACCCATTGTTGCTGTCAAAAATTATGGCGGGGAACTTTATTCCGAAACAATAAAACCCGCTCCGAACGGCAAACACAAACACAAACAGAAATGTTTACCCCAACTACTTACTTACCTAGTTACTTGAATTGATTATTTAATCTATATGCCTACATACAGATATACAAGCATTGTTAACTTTCCTGAAATACATATATATATATATTCCACTAAACTCAGTTATGTTTTATACTGCCTCTGTCTTTGTTTCAATTTGTAAGCGCCTCCACGAAGGCAGGAAGAACCGTCATTTTTAATTAGTAGTTTGCGAGAAAATTTGCATCCCTCCTATCAAAATGATAAATCTTTTCAACGAAAATGAGCCATCTTTTAACTTGCCTTTCTATAATTTCATGTATAATGAAAAAGAAAGCTTCGAACCGGTGACCAAAAACAGCGGCGTTCGATTTCTTTATATTAGATAAAGTAGACAGCCTATTTGTATGTTTGGGCAGCATAGGTTCCCGTACATTGTTGGCCATTTGTCAGCGCTTCATTAATTATCGTGAATCATTGCAATTCAAGCATTTATTAATTCTATTTAGTCTATATAAGTCATGAATATTATATGTATTCTGCGTAAATAAAATGTCGTTAGTTTTGCGTCACCTGCGTCATTTCGATTGTTCTGATGTGTGAAAAGCTTCGAATTCTCCCAATGGCCGCTCACACGGTCCGTCTCTCACTCAGTCCAGGTAGACAAGCTCGTTGCTAATAATACCAACGATGAAGATAACGTTAATTCATTAAAACAAATGAATAAGTCAATCAGGGTATAGCGGCTATTTTTATATTGTTGCTCTAATGTCTCTTTGAGTAAAAAAAAAAATAAACTTGCAATTCTTGGCATTTATTAATGTAGATAAGACGAGGATTATTTTTGTCACAGATTTTCTGCTATTTTGGCCAATTTTTCTCGAACACCTTGACAGACAGCTTCAATCTCTTCGATTTCTTTCTTTTTATATTCCACTTGTTCTTCTAGTAACATAATCAATGATTCTCTTGATTGATGAGGCCTATATTCATTCAATAAATGATGGATATTAACTAATATAGTTCGAATATTTTCCATCTTTTTTCATAAAGTTCTGGATTTATACTCAATATACCAATCAATTCCAAATAATTTAATAGTAAAGATTTTAACAATTTTCTCGATTCTTCAATTTTGTATTGATAATTCATTGGCCCACCAATCTCATTAGACGTCTTATATAACTGGGTAATGCCCATACTTCCTAAATCTGGTAATTGATCCTTAACTTGCCATATATTGCCAAATGCTCGATATTGTTGAGTTCGTGGCATTTCAGGTGGGATTAAAAAATCTAACTCACTTGTAATCGTTTCCGTATCATCATTGGTGTCCTTATTCGCATCAATTTCCTCGATTGTGCCGGATTTCTTTAGTTTCTGATATTCAGGTAGTTTGCTTAAATTTTCTTCTGTGAAGAATTTAATATATGGTGGCGGAGGTGGATACAAAGATCCAAAGGCATTAGCATCTTCGTTATTCCCAGACATTACTAACCCTTGTTTTTTGTACTGCAGAAGCTCTAACAAAAAGTTATGTAATTCACTTTGTTAACTTGGTTTCATGAGCAATTGGTTTATATTGGAACAAGTAGAAACTTCTTAATTAACGTTATGTTATTTTTCACGTTACCGTATAAAACGCCAAATTATAGCAATAAAAATTACGGAATAAAAAAATATCAAAATATAAAGGTGATGAAGATCGATATATTGGCTGGATCACCCAGGAAACAGCTTATAGAAGTAATAGTACTAAGCATTATCGAAATATACACCGATAACAGAGAGAAGTATATAGAAGCAAATAATGAGTGAACCTGATAAGATGGAAGTAGATTCGGAAAACATAACACCTGCTCCATTAGAACAACAACTAGTACCTGAAGAAGAACAAAAGCAAACTCAAAGGAAAAGATTTGAGATTAAAAAATGGACTGCTGTAGCATTCTGGTCATGGGATATTGCAGTGGATAACTGTGCCATTTGTAGAAATCATATTATGGAACCATGTATTGAATGTCAACCGAAAGCTATGACTGATACCGATAATGAATGTGTTGCCGCGTGGGGGGTCTGTAATCATGCTTTCCATTTACATTGTATCAATAAATGGATCCAAACAAGAGATGCTTGTCCACTAGATAATCAACCTTGGCAACTAGCAAGATGTGGAAGATAAGATAGCCGTCATGAGAAAATCCTTTGCAACTAGAAACCTTAAAACAGAAGATGCTAAAAAAAAGAATTGAAAAGCTGTCGTAACCCCTTTTGTTTTGATTATCAAATGGTGTCTTCGTAAGACGTATTTTCATACCTTACAAGTCTTATTCATTTTAAAAAAAGGCCCAATAGGCATGTGCATATATAATTTTAATGCCATTTCTTTTTGATCGAACCATATTACACATCAAGTATTGTGTCCCAATTCCTAAAGACATAATTTTAAAAATGCGTACAACATACATGTATAATAAATAGACTATAAATAAAGTCTGATAGTAGAAAATAATACAATATATATATAGATATATATATATATTTTCCCTTACTTTCTGTATGCAAAAATTCGTCTCTATATTTGATTTCTTACCTCTAATAGCTTCTCCCATCCATCGGTATCATCCCACCTACCTTTACCTTTACTCATCAACCCTTTAATCGTAGATCTTGCTTTATATTTCCAGTCTTTACAAACAAAACTGCTTTTGCCATATTTACCTTCCATTTCTCCAAGGGATTCATATGCGGAAACTAGTTCTTCGCATGCATCAACTGTTTCATTCCATATCTTTTCATCTATCTCTAAATCAGGGTTATGTGAAATGGCCCTATACGCCTTTTCGTAACATTCTAATGCTGCCCATGGACGTTTTCTCCATATTTCTACTTTGGCCACTAGTCTCCAACATCTTGGATTTGTAGTTATGACTGATGGTAACGTATTACAAACAAATTCCAAACAAGATTTTTGATAATGAGTTAATCTACCTTCTGTTTCATTAGTGTCTCCAGAGTATGGGTAATCAGAGGAAACTAACAATTCAATTAATTTCTCCACAATAGGTAAGTCAATGGACCCTTCACCGGATGTATCCCTTCTTATATCAACCAATTGTCTACATGCTACCAGAACATCATCCCATTCATTCAATTTAACTGAAACTAACATATAATTTTCCCAAATTCTCCAATTTTTTTGAGCATCAGAAGCAATGGCTCGTTTTAAACAACTGTGTGCTTCTTTCAATTTATTCAATTCAACATAAGCAGCACTTAAATTAGACCATGCCATGGCATGAGTTTGATCTAACGACACACACCTAGAGAAAGCTTCTGCTGCAACGTCCATTTTACCACATTCTAAAGCAACACATCCATAAAAATACCATGTTTCAAAATTCAAAGAATATTGTCTCAATGAATCATTTAAATGTTTTAACACTATATTATAATCTCTAGTCAATCCAGAATGTTGTGGTGGATTATAATAATATCTTGCTAAGGAATTTTTAGCATTGACATATTTACCAATGGACCAACTTTTTTCCCATAAAGCTGGTTCTTGTCTGATATCACCTAGGATTGACCATGCCCTTGAATCACTCGGATTACTTTCTACCCTCTCAGTTAAAATTGACTCAGCTTTTTTCTCGTCACCAACAGCTGCATAACATAGTGCACTTTCACAGTGCATATGTAATCTATCATAGATTTCAACTGCCGATCTCAATATACCAACTGACATATATTTTTCAGCCAATTGAGCATCTAATTCCCAACGAGGTAAAAATGGTAATTGATGAATATATTTCAATCTAGAAATCACGGCAAGCGATTCGTCATTATCTGCATTCGCATTACCTTGAGGAATCAATCTTGTTTGGATCTTTAACCCTAATTCTTCCACTAAGGATTGCATTTGTAATAGCCCCCTTTCTATCGTTTTTGCTCTTGTGGTCTCAACCATAGAACGTTCCCACAAGGAACGTGCAAAAATCGTCCAATTTCTTTTCTCATTTACGTTAGCATTATCAGCTGGTGTCTGATAAATAATTCTGTTGATTAACGAAGCCAATTCTTCTTCCACTAAGGGATCCTTCGCCGGAGATGTTTGTCTAATAGTATAAAGACGTAATAACAATTGAATATTATCATAATTTGATAACGCTGGTTGTTCATTTGGATCCAAATCTTGTAATTCTTGTGGAATATATTCTTGACGAATAGCCATAGGCAACAATTTATCTTCTATAATTTTTTCTTCATCTTCATCCAATTTTTGTCTCTTAACGATTTGTTCATCTAATGGTTCTGATCCAATTGATTCAAAATGAGGTTTCTCTAATAATAAATCGTCATTCAATTCAAACGTTTCTGGTGTCTTCGATTCCATGATTGATTCTTTGTTTTCGTGTAAATTCCAAGATGATTTAGCTAAGATGATTAACCCTGAGTGAGCTTTCTGTTGAAATTTAGTTCTCTTTGTACGTGCGCCTGTTAATACAAATTGAAAGTTTGTTAATTTCTTAACTTTTGTCAATGATGGTAAACATAAATGCTCGGTATTGATTGCTAATGAGCTTTTCACGTTTTCTAGGTAATAAATGACATAAATGGCCTTCTTGACATCTTCTGGTGTCGATTCGGGTAAACTCTTGGTAATAATATGCGCAATATCAATAGATTGTAAAATGGATGAAGAAATCATAGAAGGATAACCAGTGGCTTCTGGTAGAAGAGACAATTGTGCCATTAATGCTCTTGCCCGCCACCAATGTGCTACGGCCATGGAAGCTGGAGTCTCCGCGGTAGAAATTTTCGGTATATCAATCTCTCTATCATCTTCGAGGTCAAATAAAGATGGTTGTTCGGTAATTTGTTCCAATAATAATAGGGATAAGATTAAATAGATAGGGTCTTCAGTCAATTCATACGCTGGTTGACCTAGAACTGTTAATGATGACACTAATAAAGAGTCGATTGTCTCATTAGATAACGAGGTCTCAAAGAACAAAGAAAATATATCAATTGGTGCTAACGGACCAGTGTAGTTGTTTTGAAGGAAAGTTTGTAAAAGTGCAATGGCAAAGATAAGTGAAACGTTCTTGTCGGTAGTGAAATGGGTTGAAATGAACGTTTTAACCTTCTGCAACAAAGATTTGGAGTCATCATTTTCATCGACTGAAACTTTCTGGGATAATTCTTTTAAGATAATGTCGACAACTTGGTATGATCGGCCATTTAAGATAAGCTTTGCCAATGTGCCTTCTAATTCTTTTTCTTGTGGTAATGTTATGTCGTCCAACACATTTGGAGCGGAACTTAGCAAAAGATGTGCCTGTAAAAATAATTCCATGATTAAAAAAATGCACCGATATTTTTTCGGCAAAAACAAATATATATATATACTACTACCACTTGGAATGATTCTTCGCTATTCTCGATATTATCTTATGACTAGTGGATGTACTCGTCTAAAGATCTATTTTATTCCCAGAGAAATGCGATGAGCTTCCATGAAATATAAAACTTTGAATTTTTTACTCATTTGAAACGAGAACGCGTAAAAAATGAAAAATATTGAAACGCGTAAACTTTCAGCATACAAGAAATGAGATTACTACAGTACTGTTGAAAGGTTTGGACCATTTCAAAGGTAAAGCACTTGTGTATACCCCGTTTCCTCTTTTTGCTTCCATAGAAGAAGTTAGAACACCATTCTACATTGAAACTAACAGTCACACCAATGGCAAGTATGTAGTTATTCCTATACTAGCATCTTTTCCACTCAAATTTTTGCTCAGCGTATTTTACTAACAACCATTTTATTAGCTTATCAACCTTATACTGAATATTCATCCGTCACTGGAGGTGGTTTCGAAACCAATGATGTAGTAGGACAGTCAGGTGATGTATCCGATAGAAGCAACACGAATACTCTTCGTCCGGTTACCGTGAAACAAATTCTGGAATCTACACAAGAAATTCAAGATGGACCTTTCGTATCTTACAATCAAGAATTACACCATGTTTGTTTTGTCGGTGTTATTAGAAATATCACTGATCATACATCTAATATATACTTGACGGTGGAAGATGGTACTGGACAAATTGAGGTAAGGAAATGGAGTGAAGATGCAAATGATATGGCCTCAGGTCCTGGAGATGATAGTGACCCAACTAAAGATTCTAGTTCACAAGTAGCACAACAATATCAAATTGGCACATATGTCAAGATATTTGGTGCTTTAAAAGAATTTGGTGGGAAGAAAAATATACAATACGCTGTCATTAAGAATATTGAAAGTTTTAACGAAGTACTAACACATCATTTGGAGGTTATTAAATGGCATGCAATTGCAAATGGTAAATTACCTGATCCATCTACTGGCGGGTCATCATCCCAAGTACAAGAAGGTCAACAACAAAGTACTTCCGGTCAATCTTTATTTGTTAGTGAGAATGATTCGTCATCATCTCGTTCTCCTTCAGATAGAATCTTAGAATTTTGCAAGAAACAATGTGAAGGCAAAGATGCAAATACGTTTGCTGTCCCAATTCCGTTAATTTCCCAATCCTTAAATATAGATGAAAATACAACAAGAAATTGTTGCGCAACTTTGACTGAACAGGGGTTCATATATCCAACTTTCGATGACAATCATTTCTTTGCCATCTAAGAAGGAGCCAAAATATATACATATACTCTATCGCTTTGTTCGTATATTATAAGTCATGAAATCTTAAATCATAGAGTTGTATTCTTCTCTTTTTGTTATATATTAAAATTTCAGTAACGTCAAAGTTTGTTTTTTTGAAATAGCTTTGTGACACAAAATAAAAATTGAGAAATACACTGACAAAAAATACCGTATAAACAGGTGTCAAAGGAAGCATATAGATAGAATATAACTTTATTATTTAACAAAGTTCCGTCCGTTTTGATAAAAATCTTGTCCATGTTTTTCTCTTAACAAGTGAAGTTTTATTGGTGAATTGAAAATATTAGAAAGGCAAGCTCATTTGAATAAGCATGTTGGTACCATTTATTCTGATTTTTATCAATATCTACATTACTACAACGTTAGCTTCCATTAATCCCATTATTATTAAGGGGAAGAGGTTTTACGACGCTGTGACCAATGAAAGGTTTTTCATAAGAGGCATCGATTATCAGCCTGGAGGTTCGTCTGAGGTCAACGATGAAAAAGATCCCTTATCAGACCCGGACCTCTGTGCCCGTGATATATTATTATTTCAAGATTTAGGAATAAACACAGTAAGGATATACTCAATTAATCCGGACTTAAATCATGATAAATGTATGACGTTGTTAGCAACAGCAGGAATATATTTGATTTTAGATGTAAACTCTCCGTTAGAAAATCAACATTTGAATAGATACGAACCATGGACAACATATAATACAATTTATTTGAAACACGTCTTTAGTGTCATAGATGAATTTTTACAATATAATAATACATTGGGATTCTTTGCTGGTAATGAAATTGTGAATGATAAGAGATCTGCACAATACTCACCACCATATATTAAAAAGTTAATTGGTGATATGAGGAGATACATAGATGTTCACTCAACTAGACGGATACCTGTTGGTTATTCTGCTGCAGATGATTTGAAATACAGAATTCCATTATCTAAATATTTGGAGTGTGAAGATACTGCGAGAAAGGATTGTAGTGTTGATTTTTATGGTGTGAATTCTTATCAATGGTGTGGACAGCAAACTTTGGAAAGTTCCGGTTATGATCGATTAGTTGAAGCTTATGAGAAATACTCTAAACCTGTGATATTTTCCGAATTTGGTTGTAATAAAGTCCTGCCAAGAAAATTTGATGAAATAACTGCTCTTTACTCAGAGTCAATGAATGATGTTTTTAGTGGAGGTCTCGTATATGAATTTACACAAGAGCCAAATAATTATGGTTTGGCCGAAGTTGTAAATGAAAATGATATACAGCTTCTTGATGATTATTTCACATTAAGAGATCACTATAGACCTGAAGCTTCTTCTTCACAGGAACCCTCTTCCAAGTTAGATTTACATAACAAGAACTCCATAGCACCCGAAGATGTAGTTATTCCCAAATGTCAAAAAACTTATCACAATATAAAAGTGGATGGTGAAGTTGAAGAGAACTTGGCTGATGTCCTAATCAGAGAAGGTACACAACATAAAAAGGGCAAATTTGTTGACTTAGATGAGAAAGATCTCGAATGTAAATTCGAGATTTATAGAAAAGATGGAAAGCCATGGGACGGTCCAAGAAGAATTGAAGCTGTAAACGATATGAGTCCTTTAAAGGATACTAAGGCGAAAAGCGGTAAGCATGGTTCCAGGAAGAAGTCATCATCTTTTAAAATGAAGCCAAAGAAAGCAATGACATCTGTCTTTTTAATAATAGTGTGCATTCTGTGGTAAATAACCATCTTGCTTGATCTATCTAAGTAAAAATTCAATAAAAAATAAATACGCTTACAGTATTTGAAAGTTTTTATATTGCACAATATGTATTTATGACAGGCAGATCCTCAGGTTTTTCTCGATGTTCGAGTTTGTTTGTTTTTTTGAGTTTATTATATGACGCTTGAAAACTCCGAACTGTAAGAAATTACGCAGCATCAATCTTTTATGCCGCTTATGAGCAAGGAAGTCATCTCTAAAAAGAGGGAAAGAGGGATCTCCATTTATTTAGGCTATTGAGGGATCTCCTAGTGAAAACGAATGTAGCACCAAGACCAATTGACCTTCTTGAAGGAAAAGAAAATCAATTTCTAGAAATGGAGCAAAATCTTAATTATAAGATTCTAGAAAGAGCAAAGATGGCTCAACTCTCCCGCAAAATAAGGGTTCGCCTGGGTAAGATCCAGAAAGGAACCGTGAAGAATAGAAAACTTGAAGATAAACAAATGCCCGCCAAAAATCATCCATTTTGGCCGCTCCTCTGTGTTGTACCTCCTGTACAACCCACGACATCGGCTTCATCTGGCATTACAAGCTCGCCTGGGTATTCGATGTGGGATCTCATGTCTAGAAAAGGAGTTGGAAGGAATAAGTATAAATCTCAAGGATTTTCAAAGAAAAGAATATTACAAGAGAAAGAAAGTTATAATGGAAGATATAAATTGCCATTAGATAGAAATTATTTATCCGTTCCTCCTGATTCACGAGAATATAACAGTGATTACTGGGATCACAGACCCTTGTCGAGGAGTAACAATCCAGTTAAAGCAGAAAATGGAGCTCTTGAAGAGCTTAAAAAAATGAAGTTTATATTAAAAGCTCCCCGGAGGCTAGAAGATCTTGAATACGACCCAATAATAAACTCTGATGATTGTAATACATCACATTATGTTTCCTCGATGCTGATGTCAGAAGACACATCCAATAATAAGAATTCCTCTCCATACTTTAATGATTATGTGCGTGATATTTACAGTGTATCATCCAGAGGAAACATATCAGCCGGTTCTCCCTTGTGAACTAATGGTACAGAGATGCAGATACAATGGTTGGTAGCTAGTATCGTTAGTAAGAGGTTCGAAGTTTTATTAATTAGAAGAGAGCAAGAAAACAATTATTCTCTAATACTATCATCATTATTAATATTCAAATATAAGCTTATAAATTCATTTACCGACCCTGTCGTTGTCGGCTGTTTGATATATATCAAATGAAAGAATATGATATCTAGTAAGGTTCAGTGTGGTGTAGGGATGTGTTGAAGTTTTTGAAAGTGCGCAAAATTTAAAGGAATCTCTATATAGCCAAGCTAAATATGTACGTACTGACAGATTTCTTGTGTTGAATATGGGTTAAAGAAAGACCCCTTTTACGAGTGAGATGGGCGCATAACAAGAAAAAGTAATCTTGAGAAACAAAAAAAAAACTATAATTATACAATGGACACTGATCATAACGATAGACTATTTCGTCTACCATTCAAATTACCTACATTCCATGGGATAAGGACATTTGGAGTTTATTTATCTGGTATTTTCTACGCTTTAGGTTTCTGGGTCTTCCTAGATGCAGTCCTTTATTCCAAATATTCCAATGCATCAGATGTTCATGTGACATTTATAGACTGGATTCCATTTCTTTGTAGTACGTTTGGGATGTTAATTGTGAATTCTATTGAAAAAAACCGTTTACTTCAAGGAGCATTAAATAGTGAAGGTGGTTCATCATTTGGAGATGTTGACTCCAATATGGCATGGCAAGCAAGATCCGTATTATTTTGTGGGTTTGCTCTGCTAGCTGGCGGTTTATCTGGATCAATTGTTGTATTAATTATTAAATTTTTAGTAAAAGATTACACAAGTTATCCAACTGTTGGAATGGGTGTGAATAATGTTTTGGGAAATATCTTTATATTGCTAAGTTGTGTTGTTCTTTGGATTGCTCAAAATATGGAAGATGAATACTCTTACTCTCTGACCTTATAGGAAGAAACCACAATTGTGTGTATCCATTCATCCAAAAATTACTTCATTTTACGATAGGGTATGGCAACTCCTAGGTACATATATGAAATAGCACTCAGAGGGAAAAGATATATATGTATGTACATTTATTACGTATACTTTAAAAATAATAATAGGAATGATTACAAACTGTTTTCAAAAATTATCTTTAATTACTTTTTCCATCAAGCAGATTAACTGCCCACCTATGGTTATTACAAATTATTTAAATTAGGCATATTGTCTATGCAAGAGTATATGTATGTATGTATGTATTATTAGTTAACATAAAATCAGTGCGTTCTATGTAATTACTCTTCCGAAACAAAAACTTTTCCTTCTCTTTTTAATTAAAATGATTTGCATCGTAGTGCTTTGTTTAGTTATAGTTTTCCCTCCATTTTCTTTTTTAATGATCTTCAGGTTGTTTTGTGAATTTATTACCCCATTCTCCCAATATTTTTAACTCAAATTCACTGAAATCAAATAAATTTGGTAAACGAACAGGTTGAGTGGAATCTCTTGGGAAGAAATATTGTTCTTTTAGCAAATCATCAAAAAAGCTATGATTTAGTATACGTCTTGGAGAGAGTCTTATTTCTGGAGAATAAACTAAGACTTTCGTTAATAAATCAATTCCATCAGGACCAGCATGACCAAAATATTTTTCAAAACGTTCCTTTGATGTTCCAGAAAACAAAGGTTTCGAGTATAATGGACCATCATAACCTGGATTTGAGAAAAAAATGAATTTTTTATCTGGAGGTCCTAATAATTTAGCAATTTCACGTAATTGTAAAAGTGGGTCTTGACCTTGGAAGATAGCTTTCCCCATAAGCATTTCACCGATGACACATCCAAGCCCCCAAATGTCAACTTTTGTTGTATATTGAGTACATCCAAGGATTAATTCTGGAGCTCTATAAAATCTTGAACAAATATAACTAATTGATGGTTGATTTGGTTCCAATCTTTTAGCAGAACCAAAATCACAAATCTTTAAGACACCTGTACTTGGATCTACTAATATATTTGAAGGTTTTATATCACGATGACAAATTCCCAATGCATGTAAATACAACATCCCTCTTGCAATTTGATAACTATAGAGTTTAACATGTTTCAAAGCTAATTCCAATTTATTATGAGCATATCGGCTAATTTCAATTTGTAAAGTTTCTGGTAGACATTCCATTGCTAAATGTTGATAAACCTTATGATCTTGTGGAGATACATGTGTAAAAAAATATTCCAATTTGACAACATTCGGATGATTTGTGATTCTAAGGATTTCTAATTCTCTTGATTTATATTCTGTTTGAGCAGGAACTTTTTTAATAGCAAACGGACCATACCAATTTTCTTTATTTGGTGTAATATACGCCTGCACTACTGTACCGAATGCACCTCTACCAATTTTCCTGTATTCTTGAATTAACATTCTCCTTACAGTATTGGATCTATTTGAAGTGACATCATCAGCGATGAATTCATTGCTCTTTTCGACGGAATTACTTCCAGAATCCATAGACATCCTCCTTGATTTTTTATTAGTTATTATTTATTACTCGTAGTAGTATGGCACTGTACTATTTTTAAATCGCTAATTGAAATTCTGCCTCTGTTGTACTACTGGGATTGTATTGTAAATGATATGTACAATTAAGGATTCGACGCGGTTCTTGTTTGTTTATTGTGCACAAAAATCCTTAGATAAAACTGGGATCGTAGAAGTAAATGAATTGACAATGAAGCGTTGTGTTTTTTGAGGCCGATGACCTTCGTATTAACAGAATCGTTGTTACTGCTATTGTTTATGTACGTATACTCGGGATTGAACCTGTTTTGTGATATTCAAACTCTTTACTTAGTTTTCCTTATGTTACCTTTGATACGTTTCGTAATTCTTCCTTCCCTCCTTCAGTGGCGTTTTCTCTCTTAGATAAACTTTGGTTCTCAAACAACATTTCTCTTGAATATTGTATGTACGTACAAGTATGTGCCCTTTGCATGAAAACAGAGGTAGATCCGCACAAAGAGGCTGTAACGGTGTTTTGAGGACGTCAAATGTTCGCGCTTCTCGTTAGAAATTTGACGTTTTTGGCCGTGTGAAATGATGACACAAGTTGACATACAGGAGGGAGGCGACAGTAAATATGGAGTAGACACCCAGGCATTGATGGTTTGAAATCCAAACGAAGATTCAAATGGTATCAAAGAGAGTATCGGGATCGGTCTACTCATTACGGCAACCTATTTCCAGCCATTACTTCTAAAGAGTTCTCAGGATTTGCCGTATATTCGTAGAATGCTCTGGTTAACCCATATTCAAGATTGGTTTTCCATAACTTCATTGGGAATTCGTCTAGAAACGAATGAAGCCTATACAACTGTTCACTAAGCGCTAGGGACTGCCTCTTGGGGCCGATGCGTACAAGGCGATCCAGTTGAAATAAGTTCTCAATCTCATTTTCTTATGACCGCCTTTTTCGTTTTCAGTGGTATGTACGGATGTTTATCAAAAATTTAAAAAAATGTATTGGTGTTGTAAGAAGGAGAAATTCCAAAGAAAGAAACCGACTGGCGGTGCGTAGGTAAATTTTTTGGCAGATGAGATTACATTGTGTCCCTCTAGTTTTCTGAGCCCGAGAGAAAGGTTTTTCCGTCTACAGGTTTCAAGTTTCCTTTTGGAGTCTGGGCTGAGTACCAGACTGTGAAAGCGAGATGGTTCCAAAGGTAGAGGATGTACCGATTCGAGCAAGTAGGCATGGATTGTTGGGTAGTGTGCGTAGTAGCGTAGAGTGGTTTACCCTGTACAGACTAGAGTAAGGTAAGTAGGTAGGTAGATAATTATATTGAATAAGGTATCTTGATATAGTAAATTGATTAAAACTAGTAGTTTTTTAATAGTTGGAAAGCTTCTTCATTTCCAAATACAAGGTACAACGAATATACGAAAAAATGGCTCCATCTGGTATGTTAAAATTTAAAAAATGAGAAAGTTAATAGAGATATCAACGAAGATGAAGAAAAGATGAAAGTCGAGACATGACGATAGTATAAAAAAAGTCAAAGGAATAATAAATTTCAAACAAACTATTGAAGGAGCCTCCGATAAAAGAAATAGATGGTGAATAAATATAATATACGATAACACAAGTGGTATGGACGATCAGAAAAACTATACAAGAGAACTGCTAATAATAAACTAAGAACAAGCTACACTCTTTATGGGGTTGTTGTTTAAGATAAATAGAAAGAATCGTTGTTCTGTACCATTATCGCATTGTTGAAGAATTCCTTCATTGATCTATTGCTTCAAAACAAACGTTATTTGTTTCTTTTTTACTAACAAGCTTTTGGAACTTCATTTTTCAATCAATTTATAAATAGCTAAAGCTACTGCTGCCAAGAAGGCTGTTGTCAAAGGTACCAATGGTAAGAAGGCTTTGAAAGTTAGAACCTCTGCTACTTTCAGATTACCAAAGACTTTAAAGTTGGCTAGATCTCCAAAATATGCTTCTAAAGCTGTTCCTCATTACAACAGATTAGATTCATACAAAGTTATTGAACAACCAATCACTTCTGAAACTGCCATGAAGAAAGTTGAAGATGGTAACACTTTAGTTTTCCAAGTTTCCATGAAATCTAACAAGTATCAAATCAAGAAGGCTGTTAAGGAATTATATGAAGTTGATGTCTTATCTGTTAACACTTTAGTTAGACCAAATGGTACTAAGAAGGCTTACGTTAGATTGACAGCTGATTACGATGCTTTAGACATTGCTAACAGAATCGGTTACATTTAATTGAATTTAATCTAATCTAATCTAACCCAATGTAAATTTATGTTTAATCTTAATCGAATTTTAATCTAATCTAATCTAATTAAAGAATAATCATTTCCTTATCTTTTATATATTGTCTTTTTCTTTTGTGTATTACATTTTTTTCTCTTTATAAGAGCATTGTTAATGAGTCCGAAGTAGAAGAGTCGATACATATATATAATAGGATATTCTCTAGCTAGAATACATGATACATCTAACGTGACGTTAACTTCAGTAAGAGCACCGTATACTATTACGTAACGTTACATGGAATTTATAACGACAGAAGCAAGTGAAGAAAGAAAAAAAAATTGAGAGTAATGGGGTTTTAAATTATATACAAAGGTATATGTAGGAGGTATATTATATATACTTGTAAGTTTTTATGGATTTTTTTGTTGCTGGATGGTTAATTCGAAATAATATTTAACTAATTTTTTTAGTTATGAATGAAAAGGATGAATATTAATAATAGTAACTTTTACCAGCTATCTGTGAATGTGAACAGGAATGAGAGAGAGAAAAAAATGATGTTTTGAAATGTAATGAATAAGAATATTTGAGTATTTTCTTTTGAAATTTTTATACTTGAATTAGTTTATTTTGTTCTGTTGTTGTTTTTTTATCTTCGAATGTCGTTAGTAGAGGATGGATGAAAGAAAGAAAGTATGGAATAATGTAGAAAAAATTTTTTCAACTTAGTTCTCAATAGCGAATTTGGAACCAGTTTCTACACTTTTCTTTAATTTTGGTAAACATAAAGGTAACATTTCATTACGTTCATGATCATCCATTCTATCAACGATATCATAATCTACAGAAGTAACACCTTTCTTGGTGATTGTCATTGGGATAGAGAAGAAGGCACAATTATCAATTAAAGGTAATAATTTTTCCATACCCATTGCAGTTGGATGACCTTCAGAATCTAATAAAGAGACGTAACAAATCCCATGGATTTCAGATACGTTACCTAACAATAAGGAGACAAATTTATTAACGACTTTAAAACCTGCATGAGCCATTGATAAAGTGGCACTACCTAGACCATTCTTGGCCTTAACGACTTCGTCACCACCATATTGTACACGATGAATCAAATATGCCAATTGATCCTTATCTAAGGATTTATAGGATCTTGATTGAGAGAACAATGGCATAATAGTTTCACCAGAATGACCACCGATAACTGGTACATCAGGCATATCATTCGATCTTGGAGTAATATCAGCATCGATGGTAACTTCATGTAAGAAAGTCTTTGCTCTAACGATATCTAATTTAGTGACACCCATGATTCTTCTTTCAATGTGAGTATTCTTTGAGACATCTTGATGTTTATGCCATAATCTATTGACCATAACTGGCACTAATGAATTAACAGGGTTTGAGATGATCAATACAAACACTTTAGAAAGATCACAATATTTAGCGATATCATCAGTCAAATTGGACATGATTTTAGCGTTAATATTGAAAAGATCTTCACGATTCATACCTGGTTTTCTTGGCATCCCAGCAGGAATGATGACTAAAGATGAATTCATTAAACAATCTTTGATACCTGTAGCAGGAGAATGATTGGAAATGGACACAGGGGTGTCAATATGAGACAAATCAGCGACGACACCATTAATGGCATCTTCATTGACATCGTATAATGCTAAATGGATATGATTTTTATCTCTTTGAGTTGAATTTGTCTTCAATGGGAAATGTAATTGAGTTTTCAGTAATAACGATAATGACTGGCCGATACCACCTGCGGCACCCAAGATGGAGATCTTTAGAGTATTTGGTTGTAAAGCTGGATTTATTGGGTGAGGCATATTTATTTTACTTTACTTGATTTTATTTTATTTTATTTTATAACTGCACTTGTGTTAGAGTTTTGTATAAGAACTTTTTGTCTGTGTGTTAAAAAGAGGGATATGGGAAACAAAGCTTGTAGAAAACAGTACAGAAAGCAAAAAATATGAATATATATAAGTTTCTTGATTGAAGTAATCGATTCAATAAAGACAGATGCTTATATATCAAACATACATAACCTTGTTCTGTGTTTTAGCCTCTTTTTGCTCGAGTAGCCTACGTTTGTAATGGGTATCTGCCTCTTTCCCACCTTAACAAGTTGCTTCGCTCCTCTCAATTGGGAAGAAAAATCCTGTTGACTTAACACACAAACTGGAGAAAATACGTACGGTAAGTACACTGTGGAAATAATTTGGAAAAATCCGGTTCCCCAAAGAGGAGAGAAACGGCCGTACAAAGAGCAACACGGACCCCAATTATTCTTCTATTTATCCTAATTAAATGAGCCGGAGATTCCCGCATGGTGCGGTGTGAGGATGTTCACGAAGACTCATTCCAATTTTCGAACGGACAAATGGAACGTTTTCCCTCCTTGCTAAATGGTCGTGGCAGGTTGTGCGCATGGAACGCACACAGGGAACGGTACGTAGTTGACAAGTCGACAACCACTCCTCCTGCAACCCAATCTTTCTCAAATTGGTACATGCTATTATTTTTTTCCCGGGAACCGGCACCGGCAACGGCACCGGATCGATGGCGAGGATTCAAATCAAATTGAGAAAGCCATAAATAAACGTACCTACGTACGCATTGAGCGGGCATGTCCACGAGCATTTTACTGGGAAGCTCGGCGGCTAACTATTATCTCTCGACACATTGACTCATTTTTTTCATATGTTACAAAACAAGGCAGGACATCAGACAATCAAACAAACAAACAATTCTGTTCACAGTTCACTATATTTTATTTTATTGATTGATTGATTGCTTAATTATCTGGCAAAGGTTCTGCCTGAAAAAGCAAATCTCGATAATAGGTAAAGTGCTGGAACACACCAGACATACGTACATACGTATGTAAATTATATCTCATCTATTATGTCCGTAATACATTCAATATACCTTCCACCATGAGTATTTAATTTATTTATTGAAAATTAACGAAAGTTGCATCCAACAGATTTCATAATAAGATCCCACAAAAATGTATAATTTCGATTACTACTGGCTCGCTGCAGCCTTAATCGTACGTAATTGTGGCTCCTTACGCGTCCGATCTCTGTATAATATAATCTTATCGTGTTAAAAAAGTTTTTAGGTTTCAGTGCATAGAAGAGGGAATGATGAGGAAATTCTTTACTCATTTATATATTGGTGTACATTTATGGCTGCCCCCCCTGTAGGCATTGTCGTCTATATTTTATGGAATCACTTGAGGTTACGCACTAACGCAATGGATATATATAATATTCATTCTGAGATTAATACTCTTACCCTCCTTAATGGAAAAACGCACGTGAAAAAAAAAATATAAAACCGTTTGAAAAATTATTCGTAACTCATCGCAACCCAAACTAGTTTTTAGATGAAATATTATAAGTAGATAATCCATCATGTCGGCAATTATCATAGAGTAAAAAACGACATACTCACTTTACCGTAACTCATCATATTACAACGGCAAAACTAATATATTAAATAATAAAAATGACTGCCATTTCGTTAATCAAAGATAACGAGCCAGATTTGAAAAAACAAAAATAAATGATACATTACCAAAAATTCATGAAAGATTACAATGTGAATACTATATGGAAAAGAAAAGAAGAAGATGTGGAATGACAAGAAGGAATGGTGAACAATACTGTACAGAACATTTAAATATATGGAAAAAAAAACAAGGTAATGCCGTTCATAATAATAACAATAATAATAATGAGAGCAAAGTGCATGACAATGAAAAGAATAATGATCAAAGAATCCCATGCCCATTAGATCCAAACCATACTGTGAAAAAATCTCAATTAGAAAAACATTTGAAAAAATGTAATAAAACCAAATTAAAACATTCAAATGATGGAAAACCATATTATTCAATTGATATCAACGGTGATCATCATCCTCATAAAGAGCAATCAAAATTAGAAATTACTGAAACATCAAGAAATAAATGGATAATGGAAACAATTTCAATATTAGAAGAAATCTCAAAATCCAATCTCTTTGATGAAATGCCACTAATTGAAAAATCAAATAAATTCATGGAAGAAAATAGGTTTAAATTATTAACCAATAAAAAACATGCCATTCAACAATCTTCTTTAATTCAACATATGATAGATAAAAAAATGTTCAGAAATAATCCAAATTTTATTGAATTTGGTTCAGGTAGAGCTGAATTCTCAAGATACGTTAACCAAGTGGTATTATGTGAAAATAACAATGATATTGATTCAACAGATGTAGAGCCTCAAACATCTAATTTCATCTTCATAGATAGAGCATCAAATAGAATGAAATTTGATAAAAAGATATTAGATGACTATGTAGAATGGATTTCTAATAAAAATAAGAAGTCGGGGGAAAAAATGAATGTTCCCGATATTAAAAGAGTTAAAATAGATATACGTGATTTGAAACTTGATCCATTATTAAGTTTCCCAAATAACAATAACTATGTGGCCATTTCAAAACATCTTTGTGGTGTTGCCACAGACTTGACATTAAAATGTATTCAAAATAGTGATATTTTGACTGGTAAGGATTTGTCTTCACCATCTAATTTTGATGGCATTTGTATTGCAATGTGTTGTAGGCACGTTTGTAATTCAAACGATTATGTAAATCCCGTTTTCGTTAATAGTCTCTTGGAAAAATATGGACATGATGAAACGTTTACATATGATCAGTTTTTCTATTCTTTACAAAAAATGTGTTCCTGGGCTACTTGTGGTAGAAGAGATGATATGAATGATCATGATGTAGTGAGAATTACTGACGATAAATCAATAACTTTAAAAGAAAGGGAACAATTTGGATTGCTAGCTAGAAGAATAATTGATGAAGGAAGGAAAAATTGGGTAAAGAAAAATTTGAATAATGCCAATGATTTTACTGTAGAATTAGTGAAATATGTTCACAGTGATGTTTCTCTTGAGAATATTGTCTTACTTGTATCGAAGAAATGATAGAATAATAACAGAATCTAATTAAGTTATAGCTATCTTTCCGTGATAGTATTTTTGTTGAAATGACTATCACACTATAAAATAGATAATAGATATTCGAAAAATCTCTCTGATTATCACCATAAAAAACATTAAAAACGACTTAGTAATGGTTGATAATAGCAGTAGAACGACAGGAAATGTTTTTTTATTTTTGTTTATTTCTTATTCCAAATTTATAAAATTGGCGGCCTAATTCGCTCCGATACGTCCAAAGGTAAAGACAGAAATAAAAAAATAAATAAACGATTTTTTAGGGAATAAGCCGTTGAAAGTCCTTTTATAGATGAAAACTCAAAAATAGGAAATATATACTATGGTCATAACTTTTAAAAAATGCCCTATATAATACACTACCTAATCAGCAAAACTTTTATTAACTAAAATGACTGAAATAACGGTCTCTAAATGCTGTTGTCGACCGCTTGATACCGCTATTCGTAGGCCCATCAAATCCTGGACCTCTATTAATATATACTAATAGTCTTCTAGACCATTTGTTGAATTCTTGGGTACAATTGTACTTCAATTCAAGGCAAGAATGTAACGGCACAATTGTTTCAATATTTTCGTCGTTAGCTGTTGGCATCCAAAAGGCCAATCTACCACCAATAGGCAACCTTTCCGCAGAATACTGTAAAATGTCATCCAACAGAGCATCCAAAGCATACGGTTTCTTGGTTGGAATATAGTCACGATGTAAAAATGCTTTCTTACCGTCGATTTCTACATTTTCTTTCCCTACAAATCTTTCCGGGTCTCGAGCACCTAATACTTTGATACTTTCTCTAATTCCATAAGGAGGATCACATAATATTGTATCGATACATAAATTAGATCTCAAAGAATTATGTGTAAAATCCATAGTTAAGACATCCAAAAATCTCGAACTTTCCTCATAATATTTAAAATTAGCTCCTATATTTTGTGATGCACCTTTACCTCTGATCATTCTTCCATCAATATCTGATCCGATAACCAATGCTCCATAATGACCACCTGCAGTCAAAAAAGAGCCAGTACCAGCAAAGGGGTCATACATAATAGTGCCTGGTTTGACTTGAGCAATATTGGCACTTACTAAAGATAATTCAGCTTCAAAACTTGTTGTTCCCTTATAAGGTCTTTTCTTTAAATCATATTTTTCCATGGCTAAACGATCCCCCTTCTGTATCAATCTACCGAAAATTAGATTAATTGGTTCCTTTGCTGGAATATTCTCTGAGATTGGTTTATATTCTTCAATGACAGTAAAAATTTGATTTGGATTCTTCATATCAATCTTACCCTTAAATTCCAAGTATGAAAATGTTTCAATTTGTTTTATTCTATTACTTTTACTATTTCCTCTGTAAGTATCAAATTCAAATTTAAAGGAATCATTTTCGTACAATTTTTTATATTCTGGGAAAAACGATTGCGATTGGATTGACTCATGTAATCCATCATAAGTTTTACCTTCGCCCCAGTATTCATAAATGGCTCTTGTTAGGATAGATCTTTTAATCCAATCTTTTGCCTGCTGATCATTGTCTAATTCAACAAAAAAGAAAGGACTATTATCATCATACTTATCAAAATTAATGTCTTTTATGTTGTATAGATCCGCTAAAGATTCTAATTCTGCTCTCCTAAAATTTGTATGGACTTGCACCATAAATACTAAATACTTCTTTTTCGTACCATTTCTTGAGCCGATTGATGATGCCATTCCTGAATGATGTAAAAAAATCGTCGTTTTGCAAAGATATCAATTTTGTATATAGATGGTGCGTCCCTTTGCTCCTTATGCCTTTGTTTAACAGACCACATATATGTATATATGTACAGTAGACCTCCAATTTTTCAATTTGATACCATCTCATCTCGAAAGATAAAATTTTCAGATTTTTCAGAACGCTCTCAATTTTCAATTTTTCATAAATACTTTACATAGCCGCCCAACGAAAGAAACTGCCTATTATCAGCCCTATATTTTTTGGGGTGGAATAAAGGGCTTATTGTACAAACCCGTGATGGGGTTTTCTTCTAGCCCCCATATAAAAGGTGGTATTACCCGGAGTGAGTGGAAATTTCTTTTTTCTTTCTTTTCTCTGCAGGGAAAAAAGGAGAAAGCTCTGGGTGATCGATACGACTATTCAGTATAAAAGGAGAGAGGCAAAAACCACAATTTTAAAAGTTCAAGTGTTTCAGCTTCCATCGAAGAAAACTTCAAATTTATCGAAAGCTACAGTAGAAAGTCCTCAGGAATTCATTGTTGGTCTTACATATTGGAATAACTCATAGCTCTGCTGAAAATTAAACCGAAGAAGGTAACAGCGAGAAAAGGAAAAAAGCTGCTTAGTTGTTCGTTAGTAATTTTAAAGCGTACCATATATTGATTATATCGTCATCGTTAATATATTTATAAAAGCTATCAGAAGACCTTTTCACGTTCATAATACGGAAAGTTCATTGCAAAGAAACAGGCTTAATCTTACCAAGAAGGCCATACTATAATATAACACGCAAAGATGAGTTCTGACGAAGAAGATTTTAATGATATTTATGGTGAAGAAACGAATAGCACCCCAGTCATTACGGCTTCAGTTAATGGTGAAAAAGATGTAAAGACGGTGAAAGAAGGACCGGAAGGTGACCAAAAGGCGGGGGAAGCTTTGGAAATGAATAAAGATACCAACCAAGTTGGCCAAAGTAACAAGGACCAACCAAGTCATTTAGATGCTTTGCAAGCGTTATCATCTCAGATGAATCAAGTATCTACAACAAATAGTAATAATATTAATAATATTAATAATAATAATAATAGTAATAATAATAATTCTAATTTTGCAAATAATACGAATTTGGATAGTACTAATAATGTTAATAATAACAATGAAGTTTCACCTGTTAATAATGTTGTGGTTTCACACACAAATAATTTGGATGACAATAATGGTGACGCGAATGTGAATGGCAATAGTAACAATTTCCCTCAACCAGGGGGAATGCCCTGGGGTCAATTTCAACAAACAATGCCAGGATTTCCAAATCAACAACCAGCTATGTTACCACCACAACCACAACAAAATGTTAAGGCTGACATTTCAAAAGATAGTTGTAAAATGTTTATAGGTGGATTGAATTGGGAAACAACAGAAGATGGTCTCCGGAATTATTTTAATAAGTATGGTAATGTCATTGAGTTGAAGATAATGAAGGATGGAGCAACAGGTAGATCTAGAGGTTTTGGGTTTTTAACTTTCGAACATCCATCGAGCGTTGACGAAGTGGTTAAAACACAACATATATTGGATGGTAAGGTTATCGATCCAAAAAGATCAATTCCAAAAGAGGAACAAGATAAAATCGGTAAAATATTTGTTGGCGGTATCGGTACAGATGTCCGTCCAAAGGAATTTGAGGAATTTTTTGCCCAATTTGGGACTATCATTGACGCTCAATTAATGTTAGATAAAGATACTGGTAGATCAAGAGGGTTTGGTTTTATAACTTATGACTCAGCAGATGCTGTCGACAAAGTATGCCAAAATAAGTATATAGACTTTAAAGGCAAGCAAATAGAAGTTAAGAGAGCACAACAGAGACATTCACACGGTAAACCGGCGGATGCTTCAAACAGTCAGATGCTAACTCCAAATCCTATGGCAACGCCAGGGATGGTGAACCCGATGGGTCAGATGTATCAAAATCCAATGATGCCAGGTTTTAATCCGATGTTCAACCCTCAAGCAATGACTGATTATTACCAAAGAATGCAGGACTACTATAAACAAATGCAAGCACAAACAGGGATCGACTACTCACAAATGTATCAACAGCAGATGGCCATGATGATGCCTGGATTTTCCATACCTCAAGGAACTGATGGGTCAGGTTCCCCAACATCAGATTCCGTAACTCCATCTACGCAACCAGAAATATCAGAGGCAAATAATGAAGAAAATTCATCTTCTAATGTTCAAACAATTGGGGAAGAATCTGCACCAGCACCGGCACCAGCGCCTGCACCTGTGACTATAGAGCCATCCATCCCTACAACGGATGAAGAAAAAACCAGGGCACCAGCTTCGCCACCGCTGCTGAATCTTCCAAAGGGTCCGAGAGACCCAACTGCAACAGCTACGATACATCATCAATACCAACGTAACAATGACCGTGGTCATTATTATTCTAATGGTAGGGATAGAAAGTATGGACGTGATGAAGATCGCGATCGCGATCGTGACCGTGGTCGTGGCGGTTACCATGGAGGACATCGTGGTGGGTACCGTGGAAATCGTGGACGTGGAGGAGGATACAATAAGCGTAAGAACGGGTATCGTCCGTATTAAGGAATGCATATAATATGTACAGAGACTATAGATTATGTAATGTTAATATATCGTAGCTAAAAATACGTATGGTTTTCTGTGGAATAAATACTAGGCTTTTCAACACAGTTATTCAGATGTACTCTTTACATCTCGAGCGTTCCTAGTTCCTTTTTTGAAAATTAACAGTGCCTTCCCTGACAAAGCTTAAACATATAATGGTTTTATGTACGCAATCTAAATTAGCCACTTGACAGTTGATTTCTCAGCCGCTTATATCACCATGCGAAAGGCCTAGTTGAACAATGGCATATGTGTTCAACATTGACAAGAATAACCAAATAATGACCCCAATGATTGTTATTATCCAATTATTCGCCATATAAACGATGTCAACTTCTTCTTCATCGCCATTGCTACCTGCTGGTACTATATCATCGGTGTCTCTTTCGACATCAGCGCTTGTTTCTGTATCGATGTTAGAGTTTTGTTCAGTACCTTTCTTACGTACAATCTCTGTCTTCATAATAGATTTATTACATGTAAAATAAATCAATGGTGCTACTAAAAATGGCAAGACAATTGACAATACCACTTGTGAAGCGTTCAACGCCTTAGACATGGCTTCTTTACCAATGAAGATAGAGATAAATAAACATGGAATCATAGAAATAGATCTTGTGACCAATCTTCTTTGCCATGGGATTAATTTCCAATCGATGTGACCTTCGCTGACAATCTGACCCGCCATTGTACAAACGATACCTGCAGATTGCCCACTCAACAGTAAGGCTAACATGAAAATTGTTCCAGCTGCTGGGGCAAGCGTCTTTGAAAGAAGATCATGAATGACAAATAAGTCTGCATCAGAAGCCCCTGGTGTATCATATAAAGTGGCACCAGCAATGATCAATATTGAACAATTAACGAATAGTGCCATAGTAAATAATGTTAGGGCAAGTTCAACCATTGAATATTTCATACAGTATCTAATAGCATCTAAAGTTGGTCTATAATTGAAATATCTTTTATCTAAGAATTCTTCTTTATTTTTCTTTTCATTATTATCATCTACTAAAGAATAGTTACCATGCTGAACGTCATAATCCAATAATCTTGGCTGAACCAATCCGGACCCCAAGAATAGAGAATGAGGCATAACTGTTGCCCCCAGAATAGAAATGGCAGTATACATACCATTATGTTGAAACATTTGACTAGATGGAACGAATCCCCTGAACACTTTCCTGACAGATGTTGATTTAGGTATATAAGCTAATTCGATAGAAAAACAAATACAAACCCCTATAACCAAGACAGCGACTCCGTATTCGAAATAACGAACAAACCTCAACGATGAACTACCAGGTTTATAAGTGAACATAATTATGAATACATCAGCCACGGTAATGGCAACACCTGCCGGTAATGGAACTTTAATAAGGATATTTAATGCGATAGCGGTACCGATGACTTCAGCAATATCAGTTGCAATGATGGCGCATTCTGCAAAGAAATAAATGATATAGTTCATCCATTTGGGTAAATGCATTCGGCAAGCTCTTGATAAATCGAGACCTGTGACAGTACCCAATTTGATACATAATAATTGTAAGAAAATCGCAATGAAATTAGATAAAAGAATAATACAGAGCAATGAGAATTGGTTAGAGGCACCTGCGCTGACAGCAGTGGAGTAATTACCTGGATCAATATATGCGACACTGACCATTAGACCTGGTCCTATAAATTGGATATATTTGCGTAAGACCTCTAAAAGGTGATCTTTTACTCGAATATGTTTCTTGAAAACCTTCTGCTGAGAAACATTACTGGATATTGATACAGTTTGTGCAATGGTATGCGGCTTACTTTCTGAAATGGCATTTTTGCAATCGTCACCCTCTAAATCATTATCATTTCTCTTATGAAGATGAGGTTCATTTGATACTTGTTGAGAAGAGCTTCCAACTGTCATTTTTTCTATTATATTTTGGAAGTTAAAATAATGCTGCTGCTTACTCCGAGGTTGATGAAACAGAATTAGCAAATCGTTAACGTGACCAATAACTGGATGCTTGGGATCATTGGGTACTCTTTGGATGGTATAAGTGCGGTGCTTCTTCGAGCCTTGGGATGTTAAGTTTGATAAGTCTTATTTAGTCTACTAAAGTACAGGGGAAGGAGCTCTGTACAGTCTGAGTTCCACAGCAAGAATTTGGATACGTGCAGATGGCGTTTCAATTACGCGTCTCACATTTTCGAGGCCTGATTTTATTTTGCCCTGCACACGCGGTAGCGGCGCCAGCAATAAAAATGACACTGATAATAATAAACAGCGCGGTTCATCCAAGAGCTTCTTGTGCTTGTAGAGAATATATACATATACAGATATATATATATATATATATTGTTTATTATTTAAACATCAAAATACCAATAATGGTTTGAAAAATGACCATAAT
>NC_016485.2:950025-974136 GCF_000227115.2 Naumovozyma dairenensis CBS 421
CTGGAACTACGAGGATATTCTAAGCATCGATTCTATAACCAAATATTTCAATATAGTTAGCCAAATATGTCAATATAGTTAGCCAAATCTTGTACACTTCAATGGGGGCAGCAGATGAAATATTCTTTCTGCCATCAACCCAAATCGTACATAAAGTTACATGTCTATCCTATACACTTTTTTATTAAGTAATAAATTTCAAATTTTATATTTTAAATGACAGGAGGGGAAAAATACAATAAAAAAATTACACAATATCTAGTGTTTTTAGAAGTTTTACATTTATTTATTCTTCTTCTTCCAAAGTTTGAGCGGCGATACGATCTAAATCTCTTTGTCCATTTTCAGAGATTCTTCTACCACCCTTTGGAGAGATTTCAACAACACCAATCTTTTCTAAAGCTTGTAGAACCTTTCTGTTAACGGAACCAGAAGCATCAATGTGCTTGTATGGTCTAACACCTCTGCTCTTGGCACCACCGTACAATTTGTTCAATTTACCAACACCAACTTGTTTTCTCAAGTAGATGTGTCTGGCAACAGAAGCAGCACGCTTGTAGAACCAACCTTCGGAATCTTGTGGTGGCATTTCGTTACCAGATGAGGTCTTGACAATGTCAACATAACCTGGAACTTCTAATTTACCTTGTCTTTGCAAGAAAGAGGCATAAGCGTTGATGAAATCTTGAGCAGCAACGTCTCTGAAGTAATAATAATATTAATAGTATTAATATTAGTTTATGTTAGTATAATCTCATTCAAATCGTTTGCATTTTAGATATAAAGAAGTTTCCTGCAATGATCTCTTAAGACACCAATGGTGTTCGTAATTTTATCTTGTTGTTCGCCGGTTTTTTTAAGTACAATTCTACAGTTTTATCTCATAGAGTATTTGGTAATTAAACACAGATTTCTGATTCATTCAGTGTACTGTCTTCTTCAACGAGTAATTTTAGACAGATCTGCACCCACTTTGAACCAGCTTGTTCTTTTTATATATTACTATTGGTCTGTCATTTAGTCTAAACTTCTTTTAAATCACCAATTCACCAATTTCAGAATAACTGTGGGTGTATCTG
The DNA here is from genome assembly GCF_000227115.2 of Naumovozyma dairenensis CBS 421. Classification (NCBI taxonomy): domain Eukaryota; kingdom Fungi; phylum Ascomycota; class Saccharomycetes; order Saccharomycetales; family Saccharomycetaceae; genus Naumovozyma; species Naumovozyma dairenensis. The sequence goes on from NC_016485.2 coordinate 951,105, forward strand.
TCATCTTTTATCATATATTATCTTGCGACTTTCTTGCAGCTGGACGGTCAAACTTCCCTCTATCAATCTTCAAATGGTATATTACATACCTAACGGAAACACCTGGCATCTTTGTTCTGTTAATTTCTCTTGGTTTGAAATATCTCCTCAGGTTGTTAATTGCGAAATAAAAGCCAATATACTACTAATACCTCTTTTACCTGCCTCTACTTCAAAGTTCTGCCTATTCTCAGGCAGGGCAATATCTAAACGTTAGGCTGCGGGTGACGCTTACTCCATTTAGGTATGAAATCTAGCTCGCTCGGTAATCCTGGCTTCAAAGTTATAAAAGTTCAAGATATCTCCTAAATTAAAGTTGTTAATGCATGGGTGTTATTTAGATAATGTACGGATGTTAAAACGTCCTAAAAACTTTCGCTGATATTATCCTTGCTAAAATACATAGTAACTATTGTTCATAAAATAAATACTAGAAAAATAACCGTCTATTACATAATCAGTTCCATGTACATAATATGAGAAAGTACGGAAATATTGGAGGGACATGTATTTCTACAACAATTTCTTTACCCTCTTTGAATAACCCGTAAATGTGTAGGATATAGAACCAATTTAAAACGATAATTTCAAGAGATTTGTATTTCGTGTTAAGGCTCCAGGTATGCTTTATCTTTATTCGGTGTTCGGGTACTGAACTAGAAAGATTATTTTAATAGGCTTACTTTGCTCATATGCGAGTTTCATTAGAAATCCGAAACGAACACTAGAACATAGATGCAAAACAAAGGAGGATACGAATGAAAAGTTATTCAATTAAAGATGATAAATTATACATAGTTTTAAAGAGAGTGTTAAAAAAACTACCTAACTTACACCTTGAAACCCAAGGATCTTCTCTTACCTCTACCTCTTTCGAACTTTCTACCCTTAGAAAGGATTCTTGGAGCCTTGTTCTTGTGTGGACCCATACCGAAGTGTCTAACAGCTTCTCTGGAGTTTCTTGGACCTCTCAAAATCAAAGTGTTTTGACCCTTTGGAGCCCTGACAGCTAATTGATCTAAAGTGATACATTCACCACCGGCCTTAATGATTCTAGCTCTGGCACCAGCAGTGAATCTCAAAGCAGCAACAGTAGTCTTTGGTAGTTCGAAGACTCTAGCGTCATCAGTAACGGTACCAACAACAACAATGGTCTTGTTAGCAGAACCTTCTTGCTTCAAACCTCTAGCAATTCTAGAGACAGAGACAGGTGGTCTGTTAATCTTAGACATAAACAAAGACTTCAAAACAACCTTGTTGAATGGAGCATCAGTACGACCTATTGAAAGAAAATAACAAATAAAAAATTATTGTTATCAAATGTTAGTAATTCCGAAGGTTCTTAAAATAATTCTAATCGTAATATCCAATAATTAGAATATGATTCTGCTCACTTTCTTTGCCGCACATAATACAAAGTATTTGCACTCGCAGAACTTCTTTATAGTTTGAAATACAAAGAGTGTTTTTTTGTACCATTATTAACTTGGCATAATCATCTAACACAATGAATATATTTTTTAATAAAACATTTAAATGCCTCAGATAATACGCTCAAGGCGATGGTTGTCAAATGTGTAACAGAATCCTTCTTCTTATCTTTCGCAATGACATTGGGGTTAACATACGAGCTAAGAAAGAATATAGCTTGACTAACATCTTCAAGTAGACATTGTCGGACTTTGGAGCGGTTCTGTGACCAGATCTCTTATGTTGCTTGCTAGTGTGATCAATACCCATGGTGAATCTTGGTGTTCTATGGCTTAGTGGTGTTGTTAATAACTCTAATGTCTCTAAATTTTTAATGTTTTAATATCTCATGAGGTAAAAATGATTATAGAGCGGCACCCATCACTAGGCTGAAAATTCACAAATGGCAGTAGCTACGTACGGTAGGAAAAGAAATGATACACTGTTCTCCATCTTATTGTTTGTCGGCCAACTCTGAATTTTCTATCGGAAAAAATATATATGTATAATATAAGATAAACCCATACATCGACTAATTTTTCAAAAATGTACTAAGGGAAAAAAACAGTCTTAAATACGACCTGGGAACTCCGTTTTCTTAATAGTGGACTACGGTACAGATATGTACGTAAGCTACACACCTAACGAGAGTTCAATTAACGTGAGTTTTATATGTAAATCATCTTATTATAGAGCGGTAGGCCATTATCGTCACAGATTTAACCTTATCCAACACTTGTGTGTACCACCAATGATCTCTTAGTTTTGCTGTTTACAAGTAAAGAGAACGATAACGACAAAAATGCCTGAAGAATATGAAGACTACGATGATTTCATGATGTCGGATGACGAAAGCATGAATATAGATGACATTGCTTTTGAGAGTGACGAAGGCCAACAGGAGCACCATACAGTAGGTAGCTCAAAAGAAACTGAAACTACTAGATACTTTCCTAACATCGAGTACGCATATAATACCGGGTTGGCCTTCTTGGATGATAGAGAATTCGAGAAAGCAAGGGAACAGTTCATAGATGTTTATAAAACTGTCATTGATATACTACCCGATGATAAAGAACCTGTAATTATCCAGTTTGGCTTTCAAGCTCTGAATCAAATAATCTCCTGTTGGATAAATGAAATTCCGTACAATGGAATGTCAGGTCAGATCGTGTCTGAGATTATACGGACCTGCGAATGCCTATGTGACTTTATAGCAGTGAACAATGACGATCATGATACCAATAACCTGGCAAAAAATTTGGGTAATACCTTTACTACATTATTTTATAGTAACAGTAGGATATTTTTATTTGATTTAGGTAGTTTGGACTGTTCGGCCGTGAAATTAAGAATGGAATTACAATCAGCAATTGTATCTATTTTTCTTAATTCATCCTGCTTGCATAAAAAATTTGTTCCCTTACTTCAAGTTAAAGGACGAGTTTCGTCTATATGGTACGACTGTTTGACAACCGGTTATTATAGTGAAAGTGATTTGTCGTCTCTAAGGAGTATACGGGTCATCGATAATGAGACTGAAAAATATACCGAAGATTTAAAAATCGAGATCACTACTGTTATATTGCAGTGTTATATATTGGAATTTTTGAAAGCTGGTGACATTAAAGAAGCTGGATATTTTAAGGAATCTATTAGTATTTTAGACAAGTTGGCCTCCAAATCTTTGTCAGTTTCACAAACGCCGGAAGTGATGCTAATACTACATTTTTCCCAAGGTATCATGTTACTGATGACCAAACGTCCAGATATCAATAGTTCTATACAGACATCGGTCTTTTGGAGAATGAGGGAGGCCCGCGAAGCTTTTCTTAGATCATTGAAGCACTTAGAGGAACTTGGTAGAAATCAAGACAAGACGCCACATTTATTTCATGATATAATATTAGCTGGCTTTACTTTTACGAGCATGATTTTATTGAAGGTTGGTAAGGAAGAACTTGATCCATTTGAATTTGAGCAAGTGAGAATCCTTGGAAACCAAGACATAATCGACAATATTCAATTAATTTATGTAAATTTTATGAATTTAGATTTAATGGGGCTCTTTAACTCTCTAAACTGCATGAAAGAAATAAATTTTATCCTGCATCATCTGGTAAGTGATATCTATGAATTGGCTCAATCATTGGTGTTATGGACTAAAATTGCCGTTGTATACTCCTGCATTTCGATCCCTGATCTGGAAAATAAATTGAAACTTAACGAATATAAGGTGCCTACTAGGGATGATATACTTACACTACTAATGCAGTCCATACTAAAGGGGGAAGCCATGGTATTTTATAAATTAGATCTCAGAAAAGATTTAGTCTATTTCGGAGCTATGTATAAAAAACAACTGACAATGTACGGTAAAGAAAGTTTTAGACTGATGAACCAAAATAAACGGAAACCAGCTGAAGCGAAAGAATGTGAATCTCTCGCAAGTTTATCAGACTTTGAATATGCCAACAATGTCGGGCTGTTCACAGTTCCACGTAAGCTCACAAAGAAAAGTAATATAACTGAGTTTTTCGAAGCCTTGAAGGAAGCGAGAGAGAATATCATTTATATAGATAATGCCCAGCACAAATCCTTTAATAAGCTTTATCCCAAAGATATGAAGTTTACAGACAAATATATGAACTTAGTAGATTTAATGGCGCCTAGAATCCACGATTAAAACTTTAGATGGAAAGCTCTTTCCTAGGCTTTCCCCAGATCTAGTTTATTCATGCAAACCAGATGCTATAGTGGAATGCCCCTATAGATTCGAATAGAGTTATATTATGATATGGGAGAGAGACCATGTCATCAAGGAATGATGAGCCTGAATTGAATTGACCAATTTGAACGTAACTACGTACGTCCATTATGGCTACATATCTTTTTCTTAGCTTTCTTATGGCTAAGTACGTTGCAGTTCTGTAGCGTTACTTATGTCATACGAAGATTACAGTTGTAAATTACAACTTATAATGATGGTTATTAGACGATCATTCTATGTACGTACATAAGCACATCCTATAAATTTCTCCACGAATGTACCCAGGTGGGACATTCAGTTCTGTTCGGCAAACCATACTCGCTTTATGAGCTTGGCAAATTAAAATCAGGTTGAAAAAATTTCTTAGTTGGTAAATCCTTGTTAAAGCTCGGACAAGTCTGGTCTCTTGGAGAAAAGCACGTAGATAGACCGGAGAGGAAATGCACAAATGCATAAGGTCCCTTTAAGAGTACTAGGGAGTAGAGACGTAGTACCAAGTATTTTGAAGAAACCTTAAAAGGGTATTCGCCATATCATATGGCCCAATATCACTCCAACTTACTTTACCAGGCCTATTGATGCACGTACTGTTACCTAATACAGTTAAGATGCCGAGCCGCCCTTATACGGTCTATTATCCAGTATGGCAAATGAACTTAGAAGGAGAACTAACAAAATTCATCACGCGAGACTTGCCTTTTAGCAGTTCCCTTCCCTTTTCGTACGAAAGGGGGGTGGGGGTAAATCATAAAGTTTAAGACTAACCCCCTTAAATTTCGTGGCCAAAGAATTTCCAACCCATCTAAGTGGACCATTGACTGTATGCCAGACAACATAGTGTAAGGGTAATGCTACCGGCTACTTTTCTGTAAACTATAAATCTACTACCAAATATAGTAGGTGAGTATGTAAATAAAAGTAGGCATTTTATGCATTTCGCGTAAGTACATAAAGCTCTCTGCCTATTTAATACTCCTTAATTTCAAATAAAGTTTTACGTACACCGGAAATAAATGACTAACTTGCAGCCAAGTAACCCAAAGTAGATAATATTTAATACATATTGACAAGCTGTCTTTTAATCCTCTTCTATATAAAAGCTTTTTGCGTTCTGTCAGAATTATGGACGTTTTTTATCGAGATCAACTTCTTCTGTTGTAGCAGTATACAAAGAGCTCGCATTCAAGGACTTATTCTCCAAAAAAAATTTAAAAACAAAATGAAGTATTCAATCGCTGCCATCGCATCTTTAATCATCTCATCAGTTGCAGCTGCTGATAGTGTCATTGTTGTCACACAATCTAGTCAAGTCGTCGTCAAAAAGACAGAAACATTTTGTTCCGGTACTCTTTGTACCGACAGTAAAACCCCTGTTGCTGCTCCAACCAGTGTCACCACTACTACTGTCCCACCTGCAGGTGCTTCTTCCACTGTGGCTAAAGCCAGTGTAACTTCCATTGAAGCTTCCACCGCACAGAGTATTTCATCCTTCGAAGGTGGCGCTGAAAAACTTGCTTTGAAAGGTTTGGGTTCTTTTGCCGCCATTGCTGTTGTAGCTTTATTATAAGCTTAATAAAATGAAAGACAAGGGAGAAGAATAAATTGGCGAGGAGTATTTTGTACGAGAAATATATAATCGAAATAGTCCAAGAACTTTATAATCAATGTAATTGATTCAATGACTTAATGTATTTTTTTCTAATTAAGTGTTTGTATCCTTATGTACATACCTCTTTAAGGAAACTAGCTAACAGCCAGCGGTTAACGTTATACAATCTTCGTTTAAACGTTTTACGTATTTAGATATCGAGAAATACATATCGAAAAAAAAAGATAATGCGCTTGTTTACCGGAAATTCATGAGCGGCTTACGTGCGCACCTTTTTGAAACCCTTTTTATGTCGCATGGTAAGCACCTTCCCCGCAAAGAAACAATTAACAATTCGACGTCAACGGCAATTTCAACCTCTAAAATTTCACTACTTGTACCAGTTGCTTAGAGTGGTGCTCTTCTCGAGGACAGGTAGGTAAAGAAGGTGAAGGGTCTTAGAACTGTGTAGTACTCACTATGAATAAAGAGGACGCAATACTTATTAGTCGAGTGGCTGATTTGGAAAGGAGAATGGCGATGTTTGAAGGAATGTTCCATGCACTAAGTGGAAGGCTAGATCAACATTTCAAGAAATATGACATAGTAATGAATTCTCAACAACAGCAAATAATAGAGCTGAATTCAGTAATCTCTACACTACTGAACGATCAATTTCGACATGCTGAAATGATAAAGGAAAAACTGTCAACAACTATACATGGAATATCATCGATGGATACTAATTCGATTCATCAAACAGACACTTCAGATATATTTTCCAATGGAGGTCGACCCTATGATGGTAATAGTAACATTCCTGCCGATGTTTTGTTTGATGACATAATAAGTAATAATAAGAATGGAACTACTAATGCCCCTGTCTCTGCTCAAACGACAGAGAACGCCATTAAAAATCAAGGATTTGCACACCAGGAAACACAAGGAACTACACAACAAGAGGGAGAGCAACCGCGGGCGCCACAAAATCAGCAACAACCGCATCAAGGATACCAGCCATCGGTAGTTTTCCGAGGGCCAGTATTATCGTATGGTAACTTTAATCAACTATCGCACCCTTCTTTAAGTCGGCCTCCCAACTTACTAAATGAACCAGAGGGTAATATCTCGGAAAGCTCCCCATCAATATCTTCAGAGGTGATATTCAATAACAGCTCCAATAATAATGGTATCGGTAATAACAATGGGAATAACGGTAAAAACGAGCTTCTCACAGCTCGTCATGAAATTTCAAATCAGTCTCTTGAAGAAGAGGAACAATATAGAACGAAGAAAGGACACAAAAAGAAAAGAAAAATATATATAGGCCCCTTCGAGTTCCTAAAATCACCGAATTCGGTTTTGGACCTTTGGAAAGAATACACTGAAGGCATACATGGGCATCCATCCATAAAATATATGGATGCCATTTACCAGACAAATTGGAGACGAGATGCAGCTGTTAATAGGCGGTATTCACGAAGGAAAGTGTTATGGAAAGCAATAGAAAGTGGATTGGAAAAGGGATACAGCCTAGAAAGAGTGGTCGATATTTTAGAAAACTGCAGAATTATTGATAGCACAAAAGGTACCAAACAACCGATTGGCTGGCTATGCCACAGTAACAATATACCAGACATTCTTAAGGACAGCCTTAATTAAAACGAAATATCAAAAAATAAAAGAAAAATTGTAATATTAACAAGAAGGTAAATACAACTATTGACCCGGGTGGAAGAAGCTATCTACGGGGGTGCTAATAACTATGATCGAAACCGTGCTATACTCTTATGAAAAAAAATTTCTTAACAGATAAATATATATTGCTGCTTGGAAGAGTATACGTTCAAGAATGTATTTGCAAAATAACGTGCTAGATTGTACGAATAGCCAATTCTTTGATAATAACTGCATATGTAACGTCGAGGGCTTTTGTTCGTGTCCATCTCGATAGAACGTGTATGAGCATCTTTCTATATTAATAGCATATATATTTTATAACATAAATCCCAGGCTACGTCTTCAGAACTGGTTATACCTCATACTTATACAATGCTACATGAGAGCAAAGTCTACATATGTCATTTTTCTCTGTAAAGGCGCTCTATGCATTTTCATTTAGCGTTAGGTAAGTGACATTACAGTTGCTGCCCGACGGATTCTTCAACGTGACATCAAGGTATATAAAACATTACGCAGACTCTGAGGTAACATTATCTTCAGCATTTGATACGCGCTGGAACAATAAACAATCACTTCAGCAGCCACTTTCACGCAACTAGAAGAAAGGCCTATTAACTATCAATATACAATATTCCCATCTAAAAGTTTTGTTTGGGAAATTATTGGTTTCAATGTTCAGCGTTTTGTCGGTAATTTTTACAGAGTATCATAAGAAATCATATTGAATAAAAAAATGGAGAAAAACAATCTCGCCAATCCATCAAATTTGATTCAATCTACCTCCAATACAACCAAATTCAAGAAGGCCAAAAATCCGAAAAAATCAAGAAAGTCAAGAAAAGCACCAAAAAGATCACAAGATGCATTAGGCAATGACAAGAATCACATTGAACGAACAACTATGGATGATATCGTCGTTCTTGATGATGTTTCAGATACTGAAGGGTATGATGACTATGATGGACATTACGATAATCCACAGTCTTCTGAAATATCGAACGTTGCCCCACAGTTAAAAGTCAACCTCTTGGCTTCAAACGAGGACTTCATAGCGCTGTCAAATTCAAGTTCAGATGAAGAAGCTACAGATAAAGTAAAAGCGCAACCAACAAAGAAACCTATTAGCGACGGTGTGAGTTCCAGTGTCGATACCACTCATACTGCGAAACTTCTTACAACAGATTATCCCTGGATAATCAATCATGATCACTCCAAACAGAAAGAAATTGCTGATTGGTTAACTATGGAAATCAGAGACTTTGTCTCTTACATTTCACCAAGCAAGGAGGAGATTAAGGAACGTAATGATACAATTGGCCGAATCCGTGATGCTGTCAATCATTTTTGGAATGACGCTAATTTGCATGTATTTGGATCATATGCTACAGACCTTTATTTACCCGGATCTGATATTGATTGTGTTATAATTAGTGAGAAAGGTGACAAGGATAGCAGAAGTAGTTTGTATGCATTAGCGAATTTCTTGAAGAAAAGAGGACTTGCAACTGATATAGAAGTTATAGCAAAGGCTCGAGTTCCTATTATTAAATTTATCGATCCACGTTCCAAAATTCATATAGACGTTTCGTTCGAAAGAATAAATGGGTTGGAAGCAGCAAAACTTATAAGAGAGTGGTTAAATGACACACCTGGCCTACGAGAAATAACGCTTATTGTCAAACAGTTTTTACATGCACGAAGGTTGAACAACGTCCATACAGGGGGGTTGGGAGGTTTTAGTATCATATGTCTTGTATTCTCGTTTCTACAAATGCATCCACGGATCATCTCGAACGAAATTGACCCAATGGAAAATTTGGGAGTTTTGTTAGTTGAGTTCTTTGAACTCTATGGGAAGAATTTTGGTTACGATGACATAGCGATAACCACCGCTAATGGTTATCCAATATACCTACCAAAATCAGATTGGAAAGGTTTACAGCAACTGCGAAGTTCCTTTTCCTTAGCTATACAAGATCCTGGTGATGCAACAAACAACATCAGTCGAGGATCGTTTAATTTACGTGACATAAAGAAGGCATTCGCTGGCGCGTTTGATCTCTTGACGAATAGATGTTTTGAACTAGATACAGCATCGTTTAAGGAAAGAATTGGGAAAAGTGTACTGGGAAATGTCATCAAATATAGAGGTAAACAGAGAGATTTTAAGGATGAGCGTAGTCTAGTCATTAATAAAGCGATCATTGAAAATGAGAATTACCACAAGAAACGTAGTACAATAGTACGCGAAGAATTTATTGAGTCAACTGATGATACCAATGATGAAAAAGATGATATTTATATCGTCGAAGAACCGCCTCTCAAGAAGCAGAAGCCAATGCTTAAGAAAAAAGAAAGCAGAGGCGTAGTAAAAATTAATGCTCAACGCGATAATATAATAGCTGCCACACCGCTAACAACACCTATAGCTATACCCGGTGAGCAAGAAAATAATGATGATTATAATCCCCTTGACTGTTAGGCTATTCAGGGAAACCTACGTGGGCACAGACTTCAGGATGGGATAGTATGATCTGAATACGGATTGTACCCTGATCATGTATAACGAGGATCATAATGAAATGTGTTACCCGCTTGTGTGACACGCCAAGCTTGACGATCCTTACTAATAAGAACTTTGCAACTGAAGCTGCTCAGAGAACGTTACCGAACTTATAACCTTTGGGTATTTACCTTATCCTCCTCTCTGCTTATTATATAAAATATGTAACTAAAAACTTATATATTATACTAAGCGTATTAATAGATAACCCTGTACTATCAACAAGAAGTAAATTATATATAATATAACCATCATTATAGATTAATGAATATGTACTCTAAACTTTATCATTCATTAATATATAAGTGGAATAATGAATAATTATTCATTGGGAAGTATATATAGTATAATAATTATATTATCAAACCTACGTTTGTCAAAACAGATTATCCTGTATCTTAGCTCTTTCTCTCTTTCTACTACTATTTAATTTCTTTTGTCGTATCCTTCCTTCGTTACTACGCCTTTTGATTTCATCCCATTTTTTAACGTACTTGGTGCCGTCTCTGAAGGAAAAGAGCACACATTTTTGATCTCTTCAATTAGTTTGTTGAGACACAATTGCTTGTTCTTTTCTCTTGACCGAAACGTATCTGACTGGATAACTATGGAATCGGTAGTTTTCTTGTAGTGCCGCAACGGCTTTTCAATAATTAACTTTTTGATTTCAAAAGGGATGAGCTGACAGTCTCTTAAGTTGCGGAGCGTCATCGTACATTTACTGCTAGTCTTATTCACTTTCTGTCCTCCAGGTCCACTTGACCTATCGAACCTTACCTGGAAAGTATCTAGCGGGATAGTTGCGGGCGATAGATTTTCCATCCATTCTTTTGCTTTCTTATATATTTGAATGTCGCGGCCATTAATCGTTGAAAACCATCGATACTTGACCTTCTGAAACAGATGCCGGTTCAATATATTCATAATGTGTGTGAAATATCTCTTCCTTGATGAAATACCCGGTCGATAATTTAAGGTACTCTGGTGTATAATTTATCAGTTGTCTATTACTAACAAGGCCAATATGGTCACATCCCACTGTTAAGAACCTTGTGGATAACTATTCTTGCCAGCAACTTAGTAGAAAGAGGGGACATATATAAAAAAAAGCCTGTCCAACATTCAAACATATTTAGTACTTTACTTGAAATTAAGATATTGTTCAAGATGTTCTTCACGTACGTAGACTACTTTTTGGCGTTCTTGAGAGTTTCCGTCTCGGAGTTGAAATTTTTAATTGAAGTAAAGCGATAAGTATACGTAACTGATATGAATGTAAATAAAAAATAAGACGCTGCAGGCCACAAAGAGCAGATGCTCGAGACGAATTTATTCATCTATTTCCCTAAGACATGCTGCCGACAATTCCTCGTATTCTTCAGCCATCCATTAATTGATTTTTCACTAATCGTATTTATTACTCTAGCCATATCGATCATACTCAATTCCAATGATTTCAGATGGCCATCCTTATGGAGCTTTCGTAGGAACTCTCTTGAGGAGTGATGATTTCTGTACTTCCATATTCCAGAGACAAATTAAAAGCAAAGGTGTTGATTCCCTTATCTATAGCAAAAGGCAAAATGGCATATCGTCGATTGATCCAGGATGCTCAGCTCAAAAAGAACTTTCAGATGAAATACTGACAAGACAATTTAGTGCTATACCAGATATTATCGAACTTTATACTGATAATGCAACTCACCTGGAAGAAAGTGACGGCGAAGATTATATGGACGAAGCAGAAAGTGAACTAACTTCTCTAATAACTACAAAGCTACCCATATCGTACAAACCTGAGGATTTTGATAGATATGGATTTAGAAAACAGACTACAAAGATTTCTAAAGAAGAATATGAAAAATGGTGGGCAGGCTATTCATTGTATTGTGCGCGGCAGAAAGTGAAATGGGTACAATTCCTACAGAACAGAAATTTCGACATACCGAATGATAATCCTGAAAAGTTCCCACCTAGAGATGAAGAGTTGAAAAACTATGTTAGAAAAGGAATTCCTGCAGAATGGAGAGGAAATGCTTGGTGGTACTTCGCTAACGGACAACATATCTTGGAGGAAAATATTGGTGTCTATGCCGACCTTCTTTCCGAGGTTGAGAAATTGAGAGATCATGACCAACAACAGCATCATTTATTGGATGATATTGAGATAATTGAACGTGATTTAAATCGAACTTTTCCTGATAACATACATTTTCAGCGGGAACAATTTCAAAAGCAGCCACCACTTATAGTATCATTACGGGACGTTTTAACTGCTTTTGCCCTTTATGATAGAAAGATCGGTTATTGCCAATCAATGAATTTTCTTGCTGGGTTACTCTTATTATTTATGGATGAAGAGCGAACCTTTTGGATGCTAGTCATAATCACTAACATATACCTACCTGATGTATATTCTTTGGATTTAGAAGGCGTTAGTAGAGACCAGGGCGTTTTGTTACTATGCATAAAGGAGTACTTACCTGAACTTTGGATCCAAATTGACAGAAATTCTTTCCGAGAAGATACGTTGCATAGACCGATAGGTAATAAAAGAGAAAGAAAAGAGCAATTTTTACGAAACTCAAAAGTTACTGAAATACCACAGATTACATTGTGCACATCAAGCTGGTTCATGAGTTGTTTTACCGGAATACTTCCAATTGAAACAACTTTAAGAATATGGGACTGTCTATTTTATGAGAGTTCTCATTTTCTCTTCAAAAGCACGTTGGCTATTTTAAAGTTAGGCGAATATGAATTGCTGGGGNNAAAGAACAATATGCAAGGTATAATTTTTTTTAACCAGAAAAATGGGCGATCTAAAGTTTCTAAAAATATTAGAGAAAATGATCACCCAGAGGAGATCTGCATGCAAATAACGCATCTGATCCAGAACCTCCCAGGAACTCTTCTTGACCCTAATTTATTTTTCGAGAGGAACCTTTTGGCGAAGAAACTGACATTTAATAGTCTAGACCAGCAAGAAATTGATGCATGTCGCGAATATATCAGGTCACAGAGAAGTAAATTTAAGGGAATGTTGGAAATAAGCGCAATAAAAGATGCCGTTGCTGCGGGTGAGGAATACCCCACTATACCATTCGCTTCAACCTATGCAAACACACGTAGTGCAACCTACGAATTCAACAAGGAGCGATATAACAAGAAAAATGCTTGGAAGTTCAATAGTTATAGAAATATCAAAGAAACTGTCAAAAAGTTAAAGAAGACAACCAGCTTCTGAAATCTATAGAAAGCCTTTTATTTTTGCTATGAAAATATACAGGTCTGTTACCATATAGTAGGATTTGAGTATATTTATATAATGTTTATTGTTATGAAATATCATTCCCACGAGTTAAATGGCGGTCCTTTTTACGTTGTACCTTCATTTCGCCATATCCCACCCTTTCTTCAATCTTGCAAGAACTTCATCGGCATCTACATCGCTATTAAACTTCGCTTTTAACAGTGTTCTGATATCCTCCCAGGGGACAGAGACCTCCTGAGGCTTTTCATTATCTAAAGATTTTCTTTCTATAGGAATTTTCCCGACAGGTGTCCCAATAGATATAGATGATGGTGATTGTCTTGAAACCAGAACATTAATAACCGCATTATTCGTGCCTAAATCTAATAAGAGCATGCCATCATGCAAAACTTTCCCTTTTTGTAATAGTTTTAATTCACCTTCGTTGCCAATATCAGTTTTACCAATAATAAACTGCTTGACCTGATGAATTGTATCATTCGTGTTGAATTCTTTGCTTAATAAAAATTTCGGAGGTCTAATACTTTTCAAAGTTAGAGTTACGGGGGAGGTGGAAAGAGCACCGTGGTTCTCTTTATTCAGAGCATTATTAAATCTTTTTGGATCATATTTGTACTTCAAAGCTGGTAATGGGACACCCAACGAAACAATTTCTTGCAAAGGCTTTTGGTAGTTACCAGGTAACAACGATTCCGAGAGGTTGGTAAGTGTGAGGAATTTAGACACAAATTCTTGTTCTGCAGAAGACATCAGGCTCCGTTATATACTGGTATGTTGTCGATGATGGGTTTGCGACAAAATGAAGGGTATTCTTAGTAAGTACTTTATCTATGGACTACAATTTCTAACTTTACAAGTCTAAAATTGCATATTCGGTTCACCAGTTGACTCGCGGGATGAACCGATTTAACCTCAAAGTTGCAAACCGGCAATCCTAGACTACAGGTATAATCTAAGGAACAGAAAATATGTGATACATACGTATTTAATTACACCATATTCACGCGGTTTGACGCAGTTATAACTTAGTTTCTCCAAATACCTAATCTAAAAAGACCTTTCTCCATTTGTAAGAACGGATTGAACCTGGTTCACTAATTGAAAGTCCTTCCTTTAGTTATTTGATAAATAATGGGAAATCATAACGCACAGAAAGTCCAATCAAATTCAATCAGTAGCGCCAACTTTTCAAAATACTCTTCAAGCAATATTGAAGGGAAGGCACACATCGAGCATGTTGCCAGTGAGCTAGACCAAAGTGAAGCCAACGGTACATCCATACCACCTGGTACTGTAGAAACCCCGAAAGGGAAGGAGGATGATGCTCCTCAATTCTTCAACTACCACGAATTTTCAGAAACATTTTACGCAGACTATAAGGACCCAGGCTGTTTAAAAGAGCATGATTTCTTGCATGCTATAAGTATTACACATTTTCCAAACGTATATGTCCCCAGCTGTTCTGAGGCATTTAAACGTACAAGAATAGTAAGAATTCCAAGAAATTTCGAAGCTTCGTTAGGTTCTCCATATTTTAGCACAGTACTGCCAGGATTTGAACCAGCTGCTTTCACCAGTGAAAATGATGAAGAAATGTTCATTCCAAGAGGCATCTACGATGATGACCAAGTTTTTGGATGCAATTCAATTAGCCCACTCTCGTCATATATAACGCAGGCACGGTATGAAGAAATTGTTAAAGATATCAACGATATATTGGCATATAGTTTTCAGGTTTATAGTTGGTATAACATTCTAGATGTGGTTCTGGGATCGTTGACGTTGGGTATATGGTCGTGGCTTTCAAAGTATATATGTCCGAATAGGAAACTATTTAGTTTGGAACTTTACGTCGAACAAGTTAATCAAACACCGCTATTTAAAAGTCAAGGTATACAGATTATATCACCTCGAAGGAGTGGTTACCTCTCTCTAGATTTCCAGATTCCCATGCCTCCGTTACCGGATGGTAAGATAGCATAGGTTAGCATGATACTATAACTTTTCGTAAGTGCTACAGTTCTATAGGTTGCATTAGGTCACCAAGTCGATATTCCACAAATGTCTCCTGATGTTTCTCTGGCAAAATTATCTTCGCCACAAAAACGTCAGGTTTTAGGCTAAGTAGTATTCTTCTGTTTATATTGGATCGTGGTTTCTATACTTAACATGTATTTTTCTATCATACTGAGCATACATACGTACGAAATGTTCGTATTTTGTCAATTATTTGATCGAACCTATGTATTCTACTTATATTGTAAAGCTGCGTGTATTGTAGGCTTTGTAAGGGTACCACATCCCTATTTTGTTTTGAAATATATTTGGTGCTCTATAAACGAACTTAAAACCGACGTTAATTAGCTTACAGCACTTCAATAAGATTTTTAAAGTTTTTATGGACGTCAAGTAAAAGTTGCTTATTTATCGTTCTTAAAGTTTATGCCGGTAGTGTTAGCGTCGCCTTTAGGCACGGATGGGTCATTACGTAAACCCCGTGCCCAGCTGGGGTTGAGGTGTTTTGGAAGGTTCGCTTTGGGGTTCCTAAAAAAATCTAGTAAGAATATTGGGGTTCTTAGAGTATGTAGGTTTCAATTAGAAACAAATATAGAGTGTCGCTAAAGGATTGAGATTGTTTGTTACGAAATTTGGGGGCTTCTACCACAAAATAACGGGCAACCCGGTTTTTGGTGTAGAATCCCAGCTGGGCTTCTTCAAAACTTTCACTTTACTATGAGAGCATCTTTTTTCAAAAAGAGGCCCAACCCAGCCTAGTGGCCTTTGGGTACAAATGTAATAGTACGTAGGTAATATTTTGTTCGTTGAATGTCCCTACAGTTATTTTTAACTGCTGAAAAAGAATCGGCTTTTTATCTCTACGTACATTAAACTTGTACGGTAAAGGACATAATAGTTTCACGTAATGGGTCTAAATGGTCCGTCCGATGCCATTGACCTAGGACTCTTAACTTAAGGTTTTCCAGCCTCGAAAACCTTCTTTTATTTGGTTGAACCTTTAGAAGAAAATGTCTGTACGCTGTTTGTTAATGCTTGGACGGTTAGTAACCAAAGTAAAAAAAAAAAAAAGGAAAGTCAGGAAATTTTGAGTAGGATAATTCGATGGCGGAAAAACCGTCTCGACACTACCCTTATGTTAATACATAGCACGTCGGTAACATATTCAGTGAATAATTATAGGCAGTTAAAAGTTGGCTAACAAGCACTGCACCTTCTTGAAACACCTCTAATATTTTTCAGCCAGATTAGCAAAGTTAACAATAGCCATTCTAAGCATACAGGTATTGCAGTATGACTTCACAATTATATAAATAGCCCTACTTAATAATGAAGACATAAACATTTATATTTTTCAGGGCTATCTATATGCAGAGGTATCTTTTTGCTCCTTCGATATGAGTAACCAACAAAGGGAGTTTCTTTGAAAACAATAATGTCTCAAGATAGAAATGCTTTGAGAATCCTGATGAACACACCTGTAACTGAGCCAATAATTGAACTTCTTACAAGAAGTACAATTAAGATATTACCTCATCATAAAAAAACTGCGTAACTAACGAGCAAGGGACCAAAAAAAAGCTTCCTTCTATTAAACAATTTATTCGAAGGACAATACGGTGTTCGACAGTCAACATGCCAACAGTGTTGGCAACGGTCTGCTACGTAGCCCGGTTAAGTAGTATTATCCCTAGAGACGCAATATGTCTTCCTTCCACATTACACCGTTTGTTTTTATCTTCTCTTATTTTGAGCTGTAAATTCCATAATGAGGCAGCACCTTCTTTTAGACAATGGGTCGATTATAGTGGAGACTATTTTACGCTTCAAGACCTAGTGGCAATGGAGAAGGAAATGATGAACTTGCTAGATTATAATTTGTTGATTAAAAGTACAGAATTTTTTTCTGTATTGAATCCCTTATTGGAGCCAATTTCTCAAGATTTAAAACATATAATCCTACAAAAACAAAAAGTAAAGAACGTTCTCCAAATAACCTATAAACCTCACAGACGTACATATCGAATATCAGACAAGAATATAGGGCCGCCGGGATGTTTCTCCCAGAGTGCTCTGCAGAGTCTGTTATTGATATTAGAAATTTGCTAAATGTAGGTATGTTAACATACTGAATCGTTATAAAGCGACCTTATTGCCAACTTCTCGAGAAGCCCATGCTTGGATAGGAAATATTCCCGGGAAAGTATAGGTAATTACGTTCTGAACGGGAGTCCGAAAGACCGGGGCAAGCTTGGGCTTAGGAGGAAAAGGAGATTTTGAACTTTTTATAACGGTTTTGATTTACTGTGAATACACTTTTCCTGGGCCAACACTAACTGGTCTGAAAACTCGATCATTCATGAGTAATAAACACATGCACAGGGGAATACATCTTTAAGAAAAGTAATACACGCGTGGTGTACGGATGTTTGTATGCATAATACACAGTAAGGAGCTTATTATACAAGTCTGAAATGGAGTGCCCGTGCGAACACTGTTCACGGGGAGTGCCGTTTCGATGATTGAGTTAACTACCAGCACCGAACTTTTGAACTTTGAAATGATTAAACCCCGTACATCACAGCTAGTGAAGTCTCTGATGTAGGGTAAAGTCTGTCACTTCACTACGTAAGAAGGAAATGAAATGATGAAAATAACCTACTACGTACTTGCTAAGATCATGAAGGAAACACTTCTACAAGCGATATAAAATGGAGTATGCTGTGTATTATGCGGTCTCTGAGAAGGGATATACTCCAGTATCTCTTACAGCGAAAAAGTTTCTATACCCAGTTCCTCTAAACTATAGGTTCTGAACTATTAACCCCGCGTTTTAGTGCTTCGTAAAGGTTGGGTCCATAAAATAATTATCTAGATGTAGGATTTCATTGTTCTATTCTTCAACTATATCAACTAAGCTATAACTGTAGAGGGCCTACTTTAATACATTCGTACACCTCCGCAATTTATTTGACTTATGTATTCCGTCAGCATTGTAATTTGTTTCATCGACGATACTTGACATTGATTTAGTAGCTTTAACTCATTGCTAGGTTTATTGGTTTAAGTATGGGATACTATAGGTTGAATACTAGTTGTGCCCTGACGAAGTATAACAAGGAGCATATTAAAGTGTAAAACCCGCATATGTGACACCCAAAGCTTGACGATCCTTTCAAGAACTACTAATGACACATTTGTAACCGAAGCTACTTAAGAGAACGTTATTAATCTTAGAATCCTTGAGTATTCACTTTAATATCCTCTCTGCTTCTTATATAAAATAAGTAACTGAAACTAGAGCTATATTTCATATATGACCGTATTAAAGCATAATCCTGAACTATCAAGAAGAAGTAAGTTACGCCTAACATAGTCAATTAGTTAATATAAAGTGGGTCACTAGAGGCGAAGAAATGGAGAGCATGTTAAGGCCATTCGTAATGTTAACTATTTACATAGACCATAGAATCACACCGACGGTTGTATTCTTGTATTACTGAATAGACTGCTCATCTTTTTGCCATATGGTGAGCCATACCATCGCAGGGAATATCTCTTTCCTAGTCGATAGCTTGACGTATCAATATGTCCTCTAGCGAGGATGCCAGAAGTTATTTCAGGCATGAAGTATATTACTTAATGGGAGTTCTAAAATCGTGAAATCCCTTTTGCAACATATCGGCCATATTTGCACTTATATATGATTTTTATCTTAATGAAAGTAAAAATTATAATCTTTCCATTATTTATTTGCATATTACTTATTACTTATTAAAATTGTAGAAATATAACAATGGATGAAAAAAGCGAATGAGACTATTTTAGCGCCAAAACTTAAAAAATAGCAGAAAGCTTTTGCTTGCATCTCTTAAAAAAGCTTGGTTTCTTTTCCGCCGTTTGGGCGTTTTTAGAGGGTTCTGCCTTTTCTTCTGGAGCTGGAACTTCAGGTTCTTTACTTTCTGTAGCTCCAGTATTTTGCTCTAAGGATTCTGCTTTGATGTCTTCATTTTTCGTTGGCACGTCTGCATTCTGTTGTTCAACTACTTCTTGTGTTTGTTCATCTACTTGTGGGACTGAGACTTGTTCTTCTTTTGTTTCTGACATTATGGAGGCTTTTAATTTTAACCACGTATGGAGCAGTTATTTAGAGGAAATAAATTAAGAGGTTCTCAAATGAAAATAACAACGGACAACAGGAACAGAAAACAGAAAAGACAATTCATTATCGTTGCCTTTATATGAATAAACGCATATGTGACAAGTACAGCACCGTTCTCTCTTTGCAGTTTACCCAAAATCACAATGGCGCCAGTAATACGTGGTCATTGTCCAAGAATAGAAGCACTACGTCAGTACGTAGTACGTACGTATTAATATTTGGTATAGGGTTTATTATGATAGCGATGGTTTCCTCAGTTCAAAGAAAGTAAATCGATGAATTTCCTACATAGATTCTTCTGTGACAATGTCATTGTGGCGGTGCCGATTGTTTCGATTAAATTCTAGGAAATTCTACGTCCAATGTACTTTGGGAGATACATGCGTACAATGGTTTGCTACAGCTTCCGACTGGAAAATTCAGATTCAGGGACTGCGTTAGTTTCTTAGGAAAAGCAAGTCCGGTAATATTACGTATGGAAAAACCAGGTCCAAACACGCTAGAAAAGTGAATACATTACCTAATAGGGAAATACTTGTGAAAATGTTCCGTTCATAGTACGGTACATTAGTGTTGTGATGGTTCGAAAACCCTTCTTTTTTTGTTTCAAAGCTTAGAAGAAAATGGCAGTACAGTGTTTTGCTGGACCGAACCAGGCCAGTACGGAAAAACTAGAAAACTCATCTGAGATATTGAGATGATGAAAACCCTCTCAACTAAGCTTATGGGGAGGGGAGGGGGCGCGAAATTTTTCAAGAGGATGCCCAAGTGGCCCTGTCCTACCGTAGGACTCCTATGGGCAATCTACTCAAAAAGAATTGCCCGAAGATGTCTCAATTCAAACAGGTGATCTCAGAAATACTTTACGTCTAAATGAGGTTTAACAACTGGTTTATGTCCTCTTGCAAAGGAACTTGTATACAGGCCTGGGACGGATAGGATTTTTGGTCTATCCTAAGGGATTTTGGGCATACCCTACCTTTTTTATTCCCTAGTGAAAATCTTAAATCCAGTCCTAATCCTATCCTAACCCAAAGTCTATCCTAATCCAATCCATTTTTTTTATTATATAATTTATGAGAAAATCCTATAAAAATCATATTATACGACTACTATTTTGCAATTTTTTTTTCAATCCATGCCCCAATCCATGGCCAGAATAGACCAACCCAGCTCTCAATCCATAAAATTTGATTTCTACCCTACCTTTTTTTCAAAATTTTCACGCCCAATCCTTGCTTTTTCAATCCATTAATCCTAATCCGTCCCAGGCCTGCTTGTATTGTGTGTCATATAGTTGTACCCTTTGTATCCATACATATTTATTCATATATAACAGTAATATCCCGGTCTATATCAGTAGTCAAGATAAATAATGATTGACTTTTATGCCCTAAAAAATTCTGAACAAATGCTTTGCTTAGGTCCCCTATTTTTGCCCGAAACTTATTAAAAAAAAGACACCTTCAGCCCAGCCGGGTGGCGGGCAAATTTAACCACTATGCCTAGCATTAAGTTGAGACTCTCCCTACTAATTTAGCAGAGTGAAATGTAATTATTTTTAGTTATGTCAGTACGTAATTATGGAAGATACTAAAACGAGCGTACAACTTATGCATATACATAATCAACTCAGAAATCTTATCAGTGAAACAACTGTCGTCAAACATTTTTAGAATCTGGGAAAGCAGCAATAAGTCTGTTGAGGAAGCACTAGTGTCATGGTAACCGGGTTGTTCTTGTACCATGAAGTATACGTAAGTAGGTGCCTGGGTTTGGGTAGACAAGAAAATGATTGGAATTCGTCACACATATACCCTTAAGTTTTCAACATTGCTCTTTTAGTTGTTATTAATATGTTATGAAGTTCACACTACATAATTAATATATAATGGGCTAGGTGTTAATTGATTAATCTATGCTTGCCTTCGAGCTCTTTCTAGCTACTAATGAATAATCTTAGGAGTAGTCTAATATTCTCTCTGATACCTATCCTCCCCCATAATATTCCACACAATTTAATAGTTATATTCCCCTTTCGCTAGCTACAAAGTCACTTACAGAGGAAGTTCGTCCGAACGAAGTTCTCAAGTTTGGGTTTGCACTAAAAACCGAAAGAAAAGAAGCGGTATGCCTAAAACCTACAGCTAGAAAGGTTTTTTACTATATATATATATATATATATATATACGTAGATTATTGAGCAATAAATAGAATATTATTAGAAGATTCGTGTCACGGTATAAATAACTGTCATGTTGTCAATTCACTCGGAAGCAACTGTTCCAGTTAACCCTGTATTATTATAACTGTAAGATTCCATTGTAGATTAAGATTAGTGCTAAATATGAAGTTTAATAAGAGTAATTTAATATCCTCCTTTTAATGTATGTAAAAGAGTTCGGTTTCTTAAATATAAATACTAAATAAAATGCATATAAAAAATAATAACATAAAAATAAAAACAGGAGAAAGAGAAATCGATACTTCGAGTTATGGGTCCATATATTCTGTCGATGGTTGAATAGATAATACGAGATCATAGTTTTATCGTTGGCATATGAATTGATTGACTAATTTGGTATTCATCAATCGCGTCGGGTCGTGCCAATACTCACTCGGGTTCCTTTTATATTTGGTAATCAGTTTGTGTCTGTTATAGAAGGCTTTGTAGCAAACTGGATGTCTTGACCTTTACCATAGAGTAGTAATAGTACCTTTATCTTGAATAATGTTCGAGCACAATTAAATTTATACTATATTATAGTTTTGTTAAAACCAAAAAAATGAGCGGTACGAGAATCGAACCCGTGTCTCCACCTTGGAAGGGTGGAATGATAACCACTACACTAACCGCCCTCTTCTCTTAGTGTATTGTAGTGAGTGAACTTTGGAAGTCGGACTTTACTACCCGTCAATGATGTCACGGATATCTAATATCGGTCGCTGATGGTGTATCGTCAGATCAAAGAGGATTCATAGCCTGTGGTTAGTAAGACTAACAAGGAGTAGAAACGAGATCTTTAGTGCGGGGTTATCCTATTGTAGATAGTGTAATCCTGCAGGTTGTGTACGAGCTCTTAGAGAGTTGTAGTGTCGGAATTATAATGTATCTGGCACATAGTGTACAGACACGTGGTTTCGTACAACACGATATATGTTTTCTATATAAGAAAATTTTTATTCCATATGTAAAGTGTATAATATATATTACTCTCCTGTCCTAGGACGGGGAGGAGCAATTCTGCAACGAATCTACCTATAAGGTCAGGTCCTGCAGTCTAATCTGCATCCAATATATGGTTTAATATGTTATATTCCCTAAAAAGCAATATGCTTCGAATATGGTAGCGTTTAAAGTTGCACCCTGACCGCAAGGGTTGTTAAGATTTGAGGATCAATAGATGGTGCGTAGTAACTGATTGCTGCTACGGAATTACATATACCCTTTGGATGCTACTGGAAAT
>NC_016485.2:974236-976214 GCF_000227115.2 Naumovozyma dairenensis CBS 421
CAATATATGTTTAATATGTTATATTCCCTAAAAGCAATATGCTTCGAATATGTAGCAACTGCGTTTAGTGTTAGATACGTTCTGAAACAAAGGGTTGAGTCAGAGTCTTGAGAAGATCCAAGATCCTTCCAAGGGATATATAAGAGGCAAGGATATCTTCTTAGAGCCGTATATTCTGCATATGTAGTTTATGTAATAGCATAGAACTAAGTAACAACGAAGTAACTAAGTAATTAAGTACTTTATAAACATATTTTCAAACCTTTCAAACAACAACGACAAAATGAACAACAATCAAGATTTTCACAACAATTTGTCTGAGGACGTAGTCCTTTCTGACGATGTCCCAACGCCTTTACTACATGAAATTGTATTTTTGAACCAGTATTTTTATTGGAATTTGTCTAGACTTTGTATTTTTTCACTGGATATTACGATTCACAATGTATCAATAGTAAGTAGTTATAACGTAATAATACAAAATAAACGTAAAAGGTCCTTGGTTTCTTTATATAGTTACATAAAGTGTTATGTAAAGTACATGAATTATATAAGGTGTTATTTTCCTTTGACGATATTTGACGTGCAACAAGATCCTTTTGTACGGGTTACAGTGTCGGTAACTTAAGGGTGAAACAATACCGCTTTTAGATATATATTTCAAAGACTCTATGAGGCTTAATATTAACATATACATTATATTGGCTTTTAATTAAGGCAATGATCATTGGTTGTAAAAAGTGAAGGTAATTTTTAATAGAATAAAAGTTCTATATTCTCCTCTGTTTTATGTATACAAATAATGGGTAATAATCAATAATATTCTAATATACAGTTGTTGTGTTGCTTTCAAAAGACAGTTCCTTATTTTGGATACTTTTCATTTTGTTAATCGTCATCAACTAGATATTTACGATTTGGCGTCATATTTTTAATTCCAAATCAAGAAACTAGTTCAGAACAAGGTGTTGTACAAAATACAAATGCCAATGTAGCGTGCCCAAATATTTTTAAGAAAGGAAGGTTAAGAACAAGAAAAAAGAAATTTACAGATACAAAAGCAAAGTATTCGAGGTGATATTGCTTCTTAGGAGATATAACATATTAAATCATATATTGGATGCACCTTAGACTGCAGGATCTGACCTTATAGGTAGATTCGTTGTCAGAATTGCTCCTTCCCGTCCTAGGACAGGAATGTAATATATATTATACACTTTACGTATGAAATAAAACTTTTTTATATAGAAAACATATATTTTGTTGTACGAAACCACGTGTCTGTACACTATGTGCCAGATACATATAATTCCGACAAAAAAGATACCTCCAACATCTGTTTTTGTATGATTTCAAAAATCTAACACCTATTTTGTTCGGTTTTCGGGATAAGTCACTGAGATTGTTTATGATCCTCAAATAAAAAGTTGCAAAAAAACAATCGACCCCAGTGAGGATTGAACTCACGATCTTGCGATTAACTAGTCGCGCGTCCTTAAACCAGCTTGGTCCATGGAGTCCCCTAATTTGCTTTTTTTGTAAAAATATGATTTGGTATATTAGTTTTGAATCTTGATTTTCTGACGAGAAGACTATAAGATTCTTATGAAATGTATGATTTTTGTTGCTCTCTTCTTATATAGTATAAAATAGATAACTAATAAAAGATATAAAGTAACGACTGAAACGTTTCTAATTCCAGCTCGACCCTTAGTCCTTTTATATCTTTCAAAATTATTTTATCTAATCGCTTGCCCGTCATAGTTAGCTTAGATAATCAACGAGCTTATTTAATCATATTTCGTTCTGGAACATTTGATAATTTGGG
This sequence comes from Naumovozyma dairenensis CBS 421, assembly GCF_000227115.2. NCBI lineage: Eukaryota > Fungi > Ascomycota > Saccharomycetes > Saccharomycetales > Saccharomycetaceae > Naumovozyma > Naumovozyma dairenensis. Next base: position 976,065 of record NC_016485.2, read on the forward strand.
GATCATATTGTATCATAGACGTACTCCTTAATCTTGTGTTACTCCTTATGTTATTCTGTTTCATTGTAATGCACTGTGTTACTAAAATAGGAGTAGGATAAAGATTGGATAGGACAATAATAGAATGGTAATAGAATGTAGAAGTAGGGA